>NC_139951.1:41235002-41237502 GCF_963454915.1 Gymnoscopelus microlampas
ACGGGATTTTAAAAAGCTATAACTCCAGTTTGCAGCATGCCACCAAGTCCAAATTTGGTATGTGGACTTAGACCACCAATACGGGACGAGCATGAATTGCTGAAGCCCCGCCCCCTCTGTCTTCCCATTGGCTGGCCTTTAACCAGCCATAACTCAAGTTCGCAGCATGCTACGGAGTACAAATTTTGTACATGGACTAAAACCACCAATAGGGACGAACTGTAATTACTTAAGCCCCGCCCCCTCTGTCTGCCCATTGACTGGCCTTTAAACAGCCATCATTCCAGTTTGCAGCATGCTACCAAGTACACATTTGGTAAGTGGACTCAGACCACCAATAGGGACGAACTGAAATGAGTTAAGCCCCGCCCCAAAGCCACCGCTTCCTTCACACAGGGTGTGATTTTGAATCACCAAAGTATAAAATAATGGTTATAGGTAAAATCTAAAATGACACAGATGCGTCACTGCCCATCTTTCGCCGCAGGCTGAAAACCCACCTCTTCAGGAAACACTACCCTTCCTCTTTGCCTGGCCTACTTGTTGTTAACTAGTTGTACGAACTCTTGTTCTAGTTTTGTATTGTTTTATTGGATCTTGTTTAGTCGATACACTTATTTGTTTGAGCTCGTGCTCATTTGATTTTGCTATTTTGTCTCATCTGTTTAAGAAAGTAGGTAGCTGATATATTGCACTTTTACCTTAGCGCTAGGTATACTCTTGGTTGCTTGTTTTTTGCAGGAAATGCACTTAAGACTTCTGGTGATTAGTAGTTTTCGTTCCCTACCTATGTTGAATACACTTATTGTAAGTCGCTTTGGATAAAAGCGTCTGCTAAATGACTGTAATGTAATGTAATGTAATGTTCCCGGATTGAATGGGCTAAGCTAGAATCGAAGGTGCAAGCCACTTCAAGGATGGAACCTGAAGACACACAGACACAGACCAGCACACACACACACACGCACGCACGCACGCACGCACGCACGCACGCACGTGCATATACATATATATCAGCATTTCTCAAGCTTTTTCGATTTCACGTGTGTGATTGTCATGGGGAAACAAGCTCTATAGCAATCTACTGCCAGTGGCCTTTGTGACGGCGGAGCCACTTTCCATGTGGCATCATCTGAAACACGATGGGGTGACTATACGATCTTTGATGATTCAGCCCGCTTTGCTGACACAGCGTTCATCATTGTGTATAAGACTTGGATTTCTAGGGAAAAATGGGATGTTTATTATAAAATCGTGGTAGTGGATAATATGGTAATATGTACATTGTGATGTGAGTGGGATAGCCTGAGGATATACGGGCGATGTGCTTGGCAAGCATGCTTGAATGCCTACAGTATATAATTGCCTGAGTGAGTTCTCAAATAATTAGAAGGAATGTCCTTTCAGCTATTCTGCAATCTGTCTATCTCACTTTAACCCATTAAAACCGTGTCATTTTATACTTTGGCTATTCAAGAATCTGAAAAATGTGTGCAAATCTTTATTAAATATATATATTTTTTTGAAGCTAACATTTTTAACTCAAATCTTTTGCTTCTGGGGGTCCCTGGAACAAAACGTTTTGAGATGGGGGTCCGCGGCCAAATACATATAATTTTGGGGGTCCTTGACATGAAAAGGTTTGAGCACCACTGATATACAGTAGCAACATGCGTTTTTCAGAAAAAAAACTGTTAGGATTTAGAGGACATTTTTAGAATCGGCCTCAGGTCTTAAAGGGTTAAACCCCACCCCCATGGGGGGACTGCTGCAACTAGCTGACCGGACACCTGACCAGTAATAGCTTGGGGTTACACAGGGGTTGATGGCATATGTCATAGAGCAAGACGACTCTCACTCTTCCCTCTCGGTGCTGTCACGTCTAAATGTCTTGTGTCAAGATAGTTCTGGAGACGGGGTCACCTTGCATAAGGGTGGACAGCCTGAGGGATCACTATTCAATTCAAAGAATGATTCATCACATCTTGACTATGACTTGACTATGCTTAGATGCCTATTTTAGATGTGTTTTTTTTAATAAGGGTTTTAATTATGAGAGCCTTAAGGGGATAGTTCACCCAAAAAATGACTTATTTTCTATCGATTAGTCACCCCATGGTGACTTGAATTCATGGATATTTTTTAGTTTTTGTCTCATTCCTAAGCCAATCATTTGATGACCAGCGGACCGGTAGGCAGCGGTCCCGGTAGGAGACACAAAGGAGACTCTTTGTGTCTCCTACCGGAACCGCTGCCGGTCATCAAATTATTGGCTTGCGACAAAAAAAAAAATCCATGAATTCAAGTCTCCATGGGGTGACTAATCGATAGGAAAAAAAAGTCATTTTGGGGGTGAACTATCTCTTTAATTTCCCCTTGGGATGAATAAAGTACCTATATACCTACCCATCTTGTTCTCAGTCTCGTGGATGTTAGTGTATAGTCATATGCAACATTTACACGACAAGAATACTGTACATCTACCTATGTGCTCGGCTGT
>NC_139951.1:41242502-41277502 GCF_963454915.1 Gymnoscopelus microlampas
CGTGGTTCAGTCGTCGGTCATTGGACCCTTGGAGGGCCGTCAAATGCACATATATGGAGTCAAATGCACATAATATGGAGTCAAATGCACATTATAAGGAGTCAAATGCACACATATGGAGTCAAATGCACATAATATGGAGTCAAATTCACATTATATGGAGTCAAATGCACATATATGGAATCAAATGCATCCACTTGATTTTCCCTTGGATTTTCAGTGTATCCGTTGCACTGACTGTTAGGCGCAATTGCAAAATAATGTGTGAGCAAACATTTCCGAGAGACTAAACCCAGGAGGACTCCCTGGTCAACTAAGTAATTTATACAGGGTTTAAGTGGTTAATACAGGATATATGTACTGTACAGGGCGGGGTCGCTACAACCCAAACGACCACGATATCGAACCAACAGGAAACGCCAGTATTATCGTTCATATTCAATTTGCACTCAACCGGGGAAGCAATGTATTTAAGATGTGAAGATAAACATGCGAGAAGTGGAATGTCTATTTGGTTGGTTCATGTTTCAACACAAAATGTTCTTTTTCTTCTCTCTTATCTAGGTGTAAACAGGCCCTCTTAAGCTGATGTTATTATGGACATTGTGGCGTTAAAAACCTCTCCACACCTCACCGAGGTTTTTGTATGTAATGTAAAAGTATCAATACTGCAATGCAGAAATACTCTGTTACAAGGAAAAGTCCGGAATTCTACATTAACTTGAGTAAAAGTATTGGCATCAACATATACTTCACATGTTTCAAATGTACAACAATCTGTTGAAAATAGCAGATCTACAAGCTCACAATGCGTCGCATCACAACACATTGTGAGCTTGTAGATCTGCTATTTTCAAATAGCCAACGTTTAAATAGGACTGAAGTGGTTAATGTATGTTTTGTAATAATAATCAAAATCTACAAAGTAACTAGTAAGTAAATTTATCAAATAATTGTAGTGGAGTAAAGAATACAATATTTGTCTCTGAGATGTAGTGGAGTACAAGTAAAAGTATAGAAAATTGGAAATACTCCAGTAAAGTAAAAGTACCTAAAAATTTTACTTAAGTACAGTACTTGCGTAAATGTACTTAGTTACTTTCCACCACACTTTATGTCTGTATTACTTTCCTCTGTGTTAAACATTGTACACACTGTGTTAGACAATGCGGCTAATGGACTGTATATAACAGACCTAAACAGTGTAGCAAAGGGGTTCCCAAAAGGTGCATTGCGATCTACCAGTAGATGACAAAGGCTGTGCAAGTAGACCACATGACATGCCCCTAAAAAATTATTAAAATATTTATAAACAAAAATCACAAAACTCTTTTTGGTATCTGCCAATTGAAACCAAGGCCTGTCAGCTACCTTCAGCTTCACACTTCTATGGTAGGCAATGCAATGCTTTGTTTTCAAGAGTGTTGCTCGCAAACGGAAGTTAAGTTGTATTATAAAGTTATATAAAAATGCGCGAGGCAAAGAACCCCAAAAACCTACCACTTCCATACAGAATGGGAGGAAGGCTCCCCTCCCCCACCACACTATTTCCATTTCAAAGGGCTATTCCAAAGCCCTCTCAGGTATTTTTTTTCAGCAATGGGATAACATATTTTTTCTTGTTCAGCTGGTTTATTTTAAAAGTAGTTCTCAAGTGAAAAACGTGTGGTCACCCCTGGTGTAGCATGTAGCTGGCGTGGTGTTGCAACCTACACAATACATATACATCGCCATCCAGTTGACACGCATACACAAAGGAAAACACAGAGCGAGCGGGAGACATTTGAGCAGGGGAGGTTTACAATAAGAACATAACTCCTTCCCTGTTCCGTTTTCAAAACAACTACATGACTAGATTTTAAATGATCTCTGGGGCTATCCTCGCAAGGGGGGATGTTTTTAAATTCACGTATGATCTCACCCGTAGTAACGGAAATAATTTGCTACGACGTATAAAAATAACACCCTTCAGATCTGCTTAAGACAGATGAAAGTCAGTGCCGGATCCTGTGCAGTATCGGGGGGATTGTCAAGAGTACATTTTTCACAGAACATGAACATGCGATGATCGCATTAGTGGCTTGTTTGGTTTTACACGCCAATTTATTCAAGACATTATTAATAAGTTAACGGGTCACCCGGCAGCGTTGCCAAGTCTTCTTATTATAAGCGACTTTGCATATGTTTCTCTGTAAAGTCGCTTGTAAATATTGGTAGTTGTGTTTTTTTTTTGAATAAAATTTTGTTTAGTTTTACTCATATTTTAGTCACCTGAAATGTTTTACTTTTAGTCTAATTTTAGTCGACTAAATATCCTAAGATTTTTGTCGACTGAATGTATTTTGGCCAGCCTTGATGGCGTCATAATGGCTGATTTTACACTTGGTTGCGCTCTGAAAGTAGCCGATCTACAAGCTCACATCGCGTCGCAGAGCGACGCGATGTGAGCTTGTAGATCTGCTATTTTCAGAGCGCAACACCCGAGCGCATCCAAACATAAAATGACTTGTCTTTTAGTTCTACTGGATCTCTTCTGCACTAGTTCCTCACTAACATTTTAGTCTAGTTTTTATTTGTTGACGAAATTGTCAATATATGTAGACTTAGTTTTAGTCATCATAGCTTAGTTTTTAGTTTGTTTTCATCAGTGAAAAAAGGTAGTCGGCGAACATTTTTCGTCATAGTTTTAATCGACTCAATCAACAATGTATCCATCCACACGGTATACTCACTCCAGCCAAAGAAGGGCGGCAGGCTCCAGCCCATGGAGTAGGCCCAGGCCGCCGCCAGGATGCCCAGGGCCTTCCGCCGGGACAGGACCCCCAGCGAGGCCAGGGGCCGGGTGATGACCACGTAGCGGTCCAGGGCGATCACCATCAGGGTGATCATGCTGCAGATGCCGGTCAGAGCCCCGCAGAACGCATACAGCTCACAACCTGGTGGGGGATAAATAGATAGATAGATAAGACCTTTAACCCATTATATTAAGACCTGAGGCTGATTCTACAAATGCCTTCTAAATCTAAATCTAAACAGTTTTCTGAGAAACGTTTGTTGCTATATTAGTGGTGCTCAAAACCGTTTCATGTCAAGGACCCTCAAAATGATATGTATTTGGCCACGGACCCTCATCTCAAAATATTTTGTTCCAGGGACCCAGAAGCAAAAAAGAGCAGATCTACAAGCTCATAGTGTGGCACAGCACAGCGGTTCGAGTTACAGAGTTACAGATACAGCGTAATACAAGTAATGTTGGATACAACAATATAAAAGGGGAGAAGAAGCACCATCAAATGAACAACGGTATACAAGGGTTACAAGGGTATATACAGTACACTTATACAACCAGTCTGCTCCCAGAGGTCTGAGACCGGGGCATATCAAAGACTGTGTTCCCTTACCCTCCCTCATATGCAGGTGGTGCTGATTCTAATAATTACCTAATTTAGAACAGTCTAGTGTGCTCTGCAAAAACCCAGACACTTGATCATGGCCCTGAACTCTGTCTGGAGGTAATAATAATAATAAACTTTATTTATACAGCACCTTTCATGACATACATGCAGCTCAAGGTGTTTTACAGGGTGAAAAACTAAAAATTAAATGAAGCAAAAGTGCTTTACAGATAAAACACACAATTCAACAACAAAGCAGAAAAAAACTACATTGAAACAATTTAAAACAATGGCATAAAACTAATGGTAGGAAGATAATAATAATAGTAATGGCATTAAAATGATAGCCAAAACAAAAAGGCAGCACGCAGCCACTAAATCTATAAGAACACCCTATATTATTATATTATTATTAAATGAAACAATACATATAAGGCAGACTTGGTTATACATTTTATACCTAAAATAGTAATGAAATCACTCTGCTTTCGCACTATGCAGAAACAAAAAAAAACCCACAAGGTTACAGGAAAGGGGATGGAATGGGGAGAGAGACAGAGGGAAGGAAGGAGGGATGGAAGAATGAGGAGGAGGGGAAGAGTTCATCAGGGCGGCAGGGCAGCGAGGGGGGATGGAGAGAGAGAGAGAGAGAGAGAGAGAGATATATGGAGGGAACAAGACAGGCGTGGAATCCAGAATTAGAAATACAGTATTGGTGCTTGAATTATTAAAACTCCCATGAGCACAGTGTAATATATCTGTGTGACATGATGACACATGGCCTGCGTTCAGCACGGACAGTAATCATTATAGTAATAGTCTAGCAGCAGTATTAAATCATGGCCACTGCCCTTCAGTATTATCAGGACTGCCAGGGCAGCAACACTACATTATTTCTCAAGTTCAAACAAGTATTGCCCTGACAACACTACTTTTACGCAGACCATAATGCCGTTCATTTCATTTAGAAGACTTGGAGTAACCTGTACTGAAGTTCCTCACTAGACTGTTCAACACAATCTTGGAAGGCGAGAGGATATACCTGAACAGTGGATAAATAGTATACTGGTATTTTTAAGAATAAGAGGGATGTACAGAGTTGTATTAACTACAGCATGATGGAAAAGAGTATAGTGGAAGTGAGCATCAGTATGGGTTTATGCCAAGGAAAAGTTGATGGAGAGAAGGCCAGAAGCAGCAACACTGGCCCTCGTCTATCAATGGAGCGTACAAACCAGCTTAAATTTGACGTAATAAATCCCCACGTCATGGGGATTTATCAAAGCAGGATTTGTCCGCTGGTGATAAATGTGGCGTAGCCTCGCCCCACATGTTTTGAAGAACATGAAGAGGAACTTCTCCAACATGTGAAGTTACCCCACCAATCATCTCCATGGATTCACGCATAGCTAGTACACATCACACACGCCTATCATACGCGTGGGAATGGCACATGCTATTTGCATACACAGTGTACAGACCCGATACCCGGCGCAGAAACGTCCAATAAGGAAATATAACACAAATAAAACAAAAATACGACCGCATTCATAACAGCGCAAGTCCAGTAAACTATAAGGTGTCACACTATGTCAGACTGTCAGAATGCGGTCTGGGGAAGAAAAAAAAGAAAGAAAAAGATATGCATCTCCTTTTTTAATTCTAGCCATATGTAAAGATACTGTATATCCCAAACGAAAACCTGAATCATGAATTAAATAAGAAATAGCCTAAGCGTTGTCTGTTTCCCGTACGTTGTTGAATGACACTAATCACATCATCATGATTTGGGTTTTAAGTTAATCCCAGAGCAGAGCTCAATGATAGTGGAGACACGCACGCTGCTGTTTTGCAAAATAAACGAGTCCTGCCATGGTCCGTGGCCGAGACACCACGTTTATGAGAGATAGATAGCCCGGGGCTGTCATCATACATTATGAACGTTTATGGAGTGACTGATTAATGCGTAAACATTAATGGAGGCTGGTGTGTGGTGGGCTGGTTTGGTTACCTATATCTCCGATCTCCCGCTGCCAATGAAGACCACTTGCGCTGACTGGGCCAGAAAGCATTTGAGTGTCGGGTTTATATCCTTAAACAAGGTTCCACATAACTCCAGAAAGACGGAGCATTACTGTAGGCTACCCAAGTTGGGAGACTTCACTCTCAATGTCATAAAAATATTCCAGCAGTTCCCAAAATCCTATCGCAAGTATGCGCTCATCTTAACACAGAGCCAGTAAAGCACTGTTTAAATGGCTGAATGATTAAGCATCTAACTTGTAACATTGTAAATACGTTATATTGTTTTTAATTGCTTGATTTTAATTGCTTGTACACTTGGAAATATCCTACCAATTTCATATGACACATCGTCGATGTATGCCTTTACAAAATATGTGTTTTTTTCACATGTATTATTTATCAGTTTTAGATCTTTACATTCTTGGAGTGAAGTATGTTTAGTTGCCTGTCAGATGGTCAGACAATGCTGCTCCGCAGGTCTACGGTGGGACAAAGTGCTGTAGACAAATCCTACACGTCCTCAGACCAGACGTGAGATCTGAGCGGGCCGTGAACTCAAGTCAAAGTCACGATAGAATGATAAATGCGGACAATTGCGGTGATCTCGCCATATACGCCCATTATTTGGTCTGCTCAACTTTGATAAATGAGGCCCACTGTGTCTTTGAGGACCTAGAAAAAGCATATGATAGGGTGCCAAGAGAGGAAGTGAACCGAGTTCATCTTAAGGTATAGTTTATGGCTTCTCTCTCCTATTCTCTGACCCTGGCGCTGTCCGTGGTGCTGAAGAGGGCATGTCTGAGTGATGGTCAAGTAGTGATTTACACAACATATGGCCTACATAACTTAACATTGGATAAGGATGAGACATTATGCGTACAGCATATATGTCAGAAATTAGTGTTTCCTGGCCATTGATGAAGAAGCTGTCTGGTGACCTTGCCACATAGACCATAGAGCTAAAGATGCTCTATGCCAGCGGTTCTCAAACTTTTTCAAACTTTGCAGAAAATAGCCAATCTACAAGCTCACAATGCCTCGCAGCGCGAGGCGTTATGTGCGAGCGATTCAGAAGTCGCCTCCAGGGGGGTCCCCACATGATTTTTTTTGGGGGGGGGTCAGTCATGCCAGTGCAGTGACAATTTAAGGACTTTTAAGACCTTTTAATACCTCAAAAAGGAAAGGGAAAAAAAGACCATTACTCCATCAAAAGCAATAAACAAACTATACTATAAAAACTGGTCAAACATTGGCCGAATTGCCAAATAATATAAGAAAGAGGCAACATCTGTGAAACATTTTCACAAGATTTATCTGTGGAACCGAGTCAAACTAAATTGAATGCCCCAACTCCTACATTCCAAGGTTGAGAACCACCGGGCTAGACCGCACTCTTGCATTTCATCGCATTGTTTCATCGCAAAATAAACTAACGTAATCCCCTTATCTTTTGCTGATTTGACCCCACTGAAAGAACGTTGAATGTAAATCCCAACATAGTTATTAATAAAATAGCCTACATTTGTACATTCACAATGTAAACAGTAGGGTGACTGCAAAGTGAGACACTTAAATGTCCTCATTTTTTACGTGTGTATACAATATACTTCCATTACTAAAAATAAGTCATACGTTTCTGTATAGCGCTGACATCTAAGCCATCTGGATCATAATTGTAAAATGATGACAAATAGAAACAGATATTTTTAACGTCTGACTCATTTGACACGTGTGATGCGTGACAGTGTCGTTATCGTAATGACTGACTCAAATGACACCGAGGTGTGCGACACACGTGACAGTGTTGTTATCGGACCAACGGCTGACTCATAAAATGAGACACCGGGGCAGAAGGAGACATCATGGGAGTAATGGAGTCTGAAGCGAGGTCGGCGTATGTTAGCCTCTCATTAGCATTATGTGAACGCTGCTACGCGGCTCGTTGTGATCCACGGCGCTGACCTGTCCTTTTCCCCACAGAGACCCTGGTCACCCCCCTGTCAAATGCATGTACAGGTTGACGGCTGCAGCGCAAACGCCGCACGTATACAGTTCACCAACACAAACAGACATTTTTGGCAAATCCTCTTTTTCTTTTAATGGGCCCCAACTCCTGGAATGCCCTTCAACACATTTTAAAGTTCATTTCTATTTTAGAAGAAGGCCGATGCACACCTCAAAGGTTGGTGACAGGTGCGTAGGACAAAAAGTGCATAATTATGTTCTGAGGGGGATCTCTGAAAAGGACACTGCACACTGTCTGGAACTTGCACAAAAAAAAGCTCTTTATTCGACGTTTCGGTCGTTAGACCCTCATCAGGACAGACAATGTCAATTGTCTGAAGTAACCATTTAAGGACAATTGACATTGACCGTCCTGATGAAGGTCTAACGACCGAAACGTGGAATAAAGAGCAATATTTTTTTGGAAGTTCCAGACAGTGTGCGGGTCATTTTCTTATTTTCTTTGATGTCATTATCAGAGATCCCCTTCTAAAGTTTGTTTCTATGCCATCGTTTGCACAGTTTACATCCAAGGTCATGCTCCGTTGTGTATCTGTTTGTAATTGTTTTGAAACTAAGAAAATAACCGATCCATACTGTATCATACAAGTACACACACGTTCACACGCACGCACACGTTCACATGCACGCACACACTCACACACACACACACACACACACACACACACACACACACACACACACACACACACACACACACACACACACACACACACACACACGCACACACACACGCACGCACACACACGCGCACACACACGCACACACACACACGCACACACACACGCACACACACACACACACACACACACACTCAATCACTCGCGGCAGCTGTTCTTGCCCCCAGGCTGTGATGGTATGCTGTAATTACCAATAATCTGTCACACGTCGCACAATCAGAGTACCGCCCAACGCAAAACCCCGGATGCTTTGCTTTTGCATGCAAATATCCTAACGAGTATTAATCAAACGATGAAATATTCATCACCACGCCTGTCTCCGGATTCCCCGGACCGTGTATACAACATGGTTGTGTTTGGCCCGGCCTTGTCAAGCCACTTAATTAACTTAATGAGATGCAGGTGATAGGCCTTAATGGATGAGTGCCACTCGGGAATCGGAAGGTCACCGGTTTGCCCACTACACGTCGAAGGGTCCCTGAGCAAGACCCTTAACCCCTGACTGCTCAACAGGTGCCGTGTTAACCCATTTCTACCCGGTTTCCCTTGTTTAGGGCATTGGTTCTCAAAGTGGGGTCCGGGGACCCCCAGGGGTACTTGAGGGGGTTCCAGGGGGTCCCCAGCTAAATGATGGACAGGAACGAAAATGGACAGTTGTGGGTCTGTAACTCTGAGAGTGTACATTAAGATTGGTTTTACAATGTGAATTGGGGTCCCAGAAGTATAAATGCCATTAAATGGGGGTCCGTAGCCTAATGCATGTCAAACGGGGGGGTCCTTGAAATTAAAATGGTTGAGAATCACTGCTAGAGAGCCGTAAAAACCTTCTCTTATTGGGGTCCCTGGCTTATCTTTTCAAATGGGGGTCCGTGGGCTAATAAGTGTCAATTTGGGGGTCCTTGACATGAAAAAGTTTGAGAACCACTGGTTTAGGGAGCATGTCGTTATAGGCGAACATTTAAAAAAATATATCAAAAAAATATATTTCAAACTTAGCTGGAATAGCAGTTTTACCCACTTTCACACGATATAGCGTCTATTTGAAAATAGCTGATCTACAAGCTCGGAACGTCGAAACATCTTGAAAACATTTCAACATTTTGGAATATTTTATATTTTCAGTTGCCGCGGCCAAATACATGTTCATTTGGGGGTCCTTCACATGAAAAGGTTTGAGAAGGTTTGCTTTGAGAATAATGTAGCCTCAACGATCAGGTTGTGTGCATTCACAGTGGCAACAGTCACTGGAGTGTGATGGAACTGAGTCAAGATAACAAGCTTGCATGAACGACCTTGTATCTATAATGACCTCTGTGTGTGTGTGTGTGTGTGTGTGTGTGTGTGTGTGTGTGTGTGTGTGTGTGTGTGTGTGTGTGTGTGTGTGCATTTGTGTATACGAGTGCGTGCAAGCACTTTGTGTGTTGCATGTCGTGCATTGGAATGGTTTGCATAATTGTTTTGCTGCGAGCCGACTCTATAGGACTACAGTAGGTGACAAATGAATTATATCCCCTCATGCCTGCAACCTATGAAAAAATAAAACCCTGGCTGCAACCGAGAAGGAGCGTGTGTGTGTTCCAAATGTTTTATAATAACACCAGTTGCGGCTGTTGCGCAGCGTCGGGACTTTCCTGATCCATGCTGCTTTTATAGCGTAGATCTATATTTAATAGGCCTACTGCAATATCAACATTGCTTTACCAATATTTGTAACACCAGAATCTTCCCATAGGGAACAAAAAAGGTCTACATCTGTCTGCCTGTCCGTCTGTTAAAACATCTCTCTCTCTCTCTCTCTCTCTCTCTCTCTCTCTCTCTCTCTATCTCTCTCTCTCTATCTCTCTCTCTCTGGCTGTAGCACGGATCTCCTCGGGGGAATGATCGCAACCCCATTCATACTGTATGATTTCCAGTCGCCGGTGATAAAGCCAATTATGAAACGCCAATGCCAATGAATGACTGTTGTCTCATCCACAAACTTCAGATGCTTGTCCGATTGGTCTAGCTGTTGCTGTAGGTGTAGACTAGAGTGATAAGCCCTACGCTTGATCGTTTTGTGGGACTCCAGTGCTGATAGACCAGGGGCCTGATATAGATGAATAATTTGCCTGAGGCATCATGATTAATTGACTGATACATTTATTTGATTTCAGTCTATTACCCAGGCCAAATGGGATTTTAAGACACAGTATTGGATACAAGTTCTGCACATACAGTAAACATCAGCAGTAGCTGTAGCTGAGTGGGTAGAGAGGCCATCTGGGAATCATTAGGTGTCTGGTTAGCCCACTGCTGCATCCAGTCTGTGTCGAAGTGACCGTGTTCCTGACCTAGACACTTAACCCCTCACTGCTCCCCGGATGTTGTATCTATCAACAGTGCCCACTGCCCCGAGGATGGGTGAATGCAGAGGACATATTTTACGCATGTGACAAATGTAAATGTCTAATATGTCTAATTATGACATTTTACTTGACGATTAATTGTCGCTCAAATAATTGCGATTAACGATTTAATTGTGTTTCTGTCATTGAACATTGCGTCTGACTGTTTGTTTGTTTGGGAAACGGTGTGTACCTTGTTATGTAATTCTCTGCAAATCGTGCTTTTATTTATATGTTAATACGTGACGCACATTGTGCTTTACATACATATTTGATTTCCTACGTGTGGAGGGTACAGTATGTAGATACACGCGTGCGTGCGTGCGTGCGTGCGTGCGCATGCGTATGTGTGTGTCGGTCAATATACGTGTAGAGGACATGTGTAGAGGACATGTGTAGAGGATATATGTGTAGAGGACATGTGTTGATAAACGTTGAAGCCATTCATCTTAGGGCTACTGTTTTCCCAGGCCTGATTTACACTTATTTGTGTGCCGGTGTGTGTATAGCCGATCTGCAAGCCCACAAAGCCTGCAGCGCAGCGCGACGCGTTGTGAGCTTACCGATCGGCTATGTTCGCTGCGAGACACGATACGAATCAGGTAATGTACTGTTTGTTGGTATGCAATCCTCAGAGGTCCTGCTTTTATCTGTGTTTGCTCATCTGGAGATGTGGTAATGGTAATGTGGTAATGGCTCCTGTGTGTGTGTGTGTGTGTGTGTGTGTGTGTGTGTGTGTGTGTGTGTGTGTGTGTGTGCTGACCTTTCTCTCCGAAGATCCACCTCTTGTGCATGCTGGAGGTGAAGAAGACCGGAGCCTGGGTCACACACATGAGGAAGTCTGTGATGGCCAGGTTGATGATGAACATGTTGGCTGGGGTACGCAGGGTCCGGCTCCTGTCCACACACACACACACACACACACACACACACACACACACACACACACACACACACACACACACACACACACACACACACACACACACACACACACACACACACACACACACACACACACACACACACACACACAGTACTCAGATTTGATAGATTAAGACCTGAGGCCGATTCTACAAATGCCTTCTAAATCAGTAGTTCTCACACTTTCAAGTTTTTTCAAATATTTTCAAAAATAGTGCAGATGTACAAGCTCGCAGCACTTGGGGGCCGGTACCGCCTGTTCTTTAGATATATAATAACTCTGTGGTTGTGACTCAATGCTTGGCAGCTGGGAAGAGGTGCGCTCCAGCGCGTCTTCTCTACCATAGAAATGCATGGCAAGAAAGGCAGCAAGGCACCGTGTGTGTCCAGTTCCCTGGACACACACGGCCCCCTGAGGCGGGCGCTTCATGCGGTAGCCTACCTGCAGAAGGCGTACAGGACCAGGAAGTTCCCCACCATGCCGGTGATGCCCACGATCAGGATGACGAAGCCGATGGTGTAGTGGGCGTGGGCCGGGACGTCCACCGTGGGGAAGGGGTGCCTGGGTACCATGGGAACCTGACGGGAGGGAGGGGGCAGGGGAGGAGAGGAGAGAAGGAGGATGGCGGTGTGAGTGAGTAGGAGAGAAGTATAGTTGACTTCTTGTGATGCTTAATGAAGTGTGATTGATTGTCATGGAGCTAGCGTCACCGTGGGGAAGGTGGATCTGAATAATTAGTAATTAAATAAAACACACACACACACACACACACACACACACACACACACACACACACACACACACACACACACACACACACACACACACACACACACACACACACACACACACACACGCGCACACACATCAAGGTGTTCATGTCAGATTTATAACAGAGAAGTGGGCCCTGCTGAGCCCAGACGTCCTTCTCTCTCTAAACCACCCGAATCCAACTGATGGAAGGGCATCTGGAGACGAGGCTTTTGACAAGGTGACCGAACAATGTCGTCTTTCATCAGGGGATGTGTCTTTCGCCGAATTAACACCAGCAGTGGACTTTGAAACATGTTCAATGCATCGTCTTTGAAGAGGAGCGAAGGTACAGTTTACGGTTTACAGTTTAGGCATTTAGCAGACTCTCTTAATCCAGAGCGGTTTACAGTAAGCTGTTTCTACAGGTTCGAGGGGGAAAAAAGCGAAGCATGTAATTTGAGATAAGCTCAACTTTGATGCTTTGAGACACAGCGATAAGCCAATCAGAAGCGTGCTGTGCTCTCAACTAGGCATGGAGTATTAGGCACAATACACCTGATACCACATACAAAACAGCGCTGTATGGAAGAAGTGGAAAATACTGATAACCAAGTTTTAAACCAGCAGGTGTTGAATTAAGATTGAGCAACTACATGGTCCATTTCTGAACTAACATGTAGAAATCCTCCACAAACAAGCTGGCAGAGACTGAGGAGCATGGCGTGTCTGTTCTCCTCCTCCTCCCCATCTGTGATGTGAGCCCCCTGGCCAGGCACAGCTGGCTTTGATCTGCATGGACCACCTGGACCACCTGGGGGGTCCGCCTGGACCACCCCTGTTGTGAGTCGGGGACCCATTTTTGTGAGTCACAAGTGAAATATTCCTTTTTTCCCCCTATATTTAAAAATATACGTATCCTTTCGAAAGATTTTTTTAAGTTTAAACAAAAAAAAACATCGATTAAAAAGACAATCCCAACATTTTTCTACGTACTGTACATAAAATAAATCAAATAAAAGGAAATCAAATCATTTCCATAAATACAATTTAAAAAAAACTTTAAAGGACAACTTAGTTTTTTTACAACCGAGGTTTATGTGTTAATTAAAGTAAATAAAAGATGAGTTTAAAAATGTTTCCATTTACTGCTTTCTATAGTTTTATCAATTTTCGCGATCTTTTTTACAGTGGGCGGGGGCATTCGGGCAGGTGGCTAAATATGTATTTTTTACACAATAAAAAAGGTCCTGTGGTCTTTGATGGCCAGATGTGAGTTATTGGGGGCTAGAAGAGCTACTGTAAATAATAAAGAAATCGCCGGGTTATTGTGTAAGAAAAGACATATTTAGCCAACTGCCCGCTCACAGAAAAAAAGATTATGAAAACTGCTAAAACTATAGAAAGCAGTAAATATTTTTTTTTTGAACACTCATCTTTTATTTACTTTAATTACAAGCTAAAACATAAACCTTGGTTGTAAAAAAACTAAGTTTAAGAAATAGTGAAAATAGCAGATCTACAAGCTCACAACGCGGCGTGACGCGTTGTGAGCTTGTAGATCTGCTATTTTGACTAGTTTGGGTCTCAGGTAAAATGTCTGATTTCTCTTTTCGGTCTTGAGCTAAAAAGTTTGGGAACCATGCAGTGCACTAGAGCACAACACGCTTATCTACGAGTGTGTCAGTAAAAAACTCGGAAACGGATAATTTATTGTATTTTGTGAAGATATTCTCTGAAGATTCACTCACTGCTGGTGTCAATTTTGTTTGTTTGTTTGTTTTGGCAGTTTCAGCACCCTCTGCTGGACAGATATATGGACAAAGTCAATACATGCATACAGTATATCGTTGCTGTCTGGCAGCAACCTTGTAGCTCCATATTTCAATGTTTTCCATGTAAATTAATGCCCTACTTCATTGCAGTGGCGGAGCGTCCGGGGAGGCCAGGGAGGCGGCCGCCTCCCGGCCCGCGACCCTGGAGGGCCCGGGCCGTCAGATAATAAATCGGTAAAATCAGGCAAAAATAAGAATTAAACAACATAACCCTAACCCTACCCTAACCCTAAAACCAAAATAAAGTGACAAAAAGCCCCCCAAAAAGTGACCGAATCCGCCCAAAAACCGGCAAAATCTTGCGCGCACGCGCGAAGGGTGTGCACGTGCAGGGGGGCCTGTTTCCTGTGCTGTGCCTCCCGGCCCGGCTTTGAGTTGTTCCGCCACTGCTTCATTGTACAAGAGTGTCGTGCGTGCAAAAGTAGGGAAAATAGCAGATCTACAAGCTAACAACACATCGCATCATGAGCTTGCAAATCAGCTATTTTTGAAGAAAAAAATATTTAAGTGAAAGTGTAGTTTTTTAAATAAATATTTTACCAAATGAAAAATATTAACAAGAGCTTGTGACTAAATAACTACAATGGATCCATTGAACATTTCCTGAAAAGAAAAAAATCCATTCAACAGTGACAGGTCTACCTTATAGATTGCCTCATTACAATAGATTTGCATCAAAACACACCCTTCTATGTCGTACAGTCTCATTACCGTAAGGCAACACTATATGAGTTATGCTATATGCAAATGAAGTGTATTCTATTTTATTATATTAATGGTGTCATTAATTGCAAGCTGTCATAATTAACATATGGCTGCCTTATCACTGTAAAGGCAGCCTACAGTATGTTAATGTAACACTGCAGGACTATACCAATTATGCAGGCACGTTGTCTTGTCTGTGGGTACGCTGGTACCATACAGTATTGTTTTAATGAGCATTATGGGCTTTGCTGGTTATGTTTAAATTAATTCACTTGGGAACGCACTTCAAAATGTTTCTGACGTCTGAATTTATGATAGAATATATTCGAAAGATTATAATATAAATAATATTTCTTAACCCATTGAGACCTGGAACGCACCTGTGTCACTTTAGATGTCTTTGGCTATTCAAAAATAGCAGATATACAAGTTCATAGCGCGGCACCGAGTGCCGCGCTATGAACTTGTAGATCTGCTATTTTTGAAAAATCTTGACATTTTTTGGGGGGATTTTTTTCAAAAAACTGTTAGGATTTAGAAAACATTTTTAAGAATCACCTCAGGTCTTAAAGGAGTATAGTTCATCCAAAAAATACTTATTTTCTATCAGTTATACACCCCATAAAGCCTTGAGTTCATGGAGATTTTTTTGTTTTTGTTGCATCCTTGATGACCGGCGGATTCTCCTGACCGATGACCCGGTCATAATTATAGGCTTAGGAATGCGAAAAAGCAAAAATAATCTCCATAAATGCAAGGCTTCATGGGGTGTGTAATTGATAGAAAATATAAGTATTTTTTGGGGGTGAACTACTCCTTTAAGCCAAAAAGTTTATACAGTTTAGGCATTTAGCAGACGCTCTTAATCCAGAGCGATTTACAGTAAGCTGTTTCTACAGGTTCGAGGGGGAAAAAAGCGAAGCATGTAATTTGAGATAAGATCAACTTTGATGCTTTGAGACACAGCGATAAGCCAATCAGAAGCATGCTGTGCTCAAAACTAGGCACAAACTTTTTGTTGCATCCTGAGACAATAATTTGATGACCGGCGGATTCTCCTGACCGATGACCCGGTCATAATTATTGGCTTAGGAATGCGACAAAAGCAAAAAGAATCTCCATAAATTCAAGGCTTCATGGGGTGTGTAATTAAATATTAAGTATTTTTTTTGGGTGAACTACTCCTTTAAGCCAAAAAGTTAAGGATCTCTTTTTCTGTTGAAACATCAAAAGACTGTACTGTATATGTCCTTCATGTTTCATCTCGGAGAACAGCTTTATCAAAAATGTACGGATGTGAGACCGCCTATATGTGATGTAACAGTTAAAAGGGGAATTTCACTTTAAAAAACACCTCTGGGCAATTTTTTGTGTCTACTCTGGCTTTTTCTTTATCTTCACAAAGGCCCCAGTCCCCAGACAGTTTGCTTGATTCAATATTTAGATATTCGATGTGAATTAGATCAGACACGAACCCTACTGTATATAAACTCATTCAACTTGTCTTCAATCTCCATTTTAAAGGGATAGTTCACCCCCAAAATGGCTTTTTTTCTATCAATTACACACCTCATGAAGCATTGAATTCATGGAGATTTTTTTGTTTTAGTCGAATTCCTGAGTCAATAATTTGATTACCGGGTGTATTTCCGGTAGGAGACTCAAAGAGACTCCTTTGTGTCTCCTACCGGATACATTAGCATCTTTCCGCCGGTAATCAAATTATTGGTTTAGGAATGCGACAAAAACAAAAAAATCTCCATGAATTCAAAGCTTCATGGGGTGTGTAATTGATAGAAAATAAGTAATTTTTAGGGTGATCTACTCCTTTAAACCCTGGTAGAAACACTTAAAACACGTTCCTGCTTCTGTTGCTGACTGTTATTGTCCTTCTAATGCGTGAGGATTTTTTCTATTACTTTTTGTCACCTAATAAAACATGACACTTGGAGCCGAGCTATGCATACCCAATATTCAAACTACTTCCTAATGTAATTAGTATATTGAATATTGAATATATAATTAAATACTTTCAATTAATCTAAGCAATTAAAGCAGAAAGGCTATAAAATGGTACAATAAGGTAATAAAGTAGATGTATTGCTAAGGTAGGCTATTTAATTCCACACAGAAATGTTACATGTTTATGCAGCAGTCAAAGGAAAGTGGCAAAGCAAATTAAACTGTCAATCTTTTCAATGACACCAGAAGTTACTTTGTTCAAACACATATTTGATTACTTTAATGTTGTTTGATTGATATATTATTTGATTAAGTATTCCACCCCTACTTACAGTAATTAAAGAGGAAGTTGTATGGTTCTAAAACCATTTAGGACAGTTTGACAGGGTTGGAACCCTTCAAGTTGAAAAAGGGTGATGGAAGCTCAGGTGCAGTACTGTCAAAACGTAAGTTTATAGAAAATACAACAACTTGACAGAGGAATCCAAAACTTTACACGCCCAGAAGATCTAACAAAAATCCAAAAACATAAAACAAAACAAACCAAAGTTTTCCATAAGTCCTACAACTACAGAGTAGGCTACCGTCAAAATTAGTTGTACCTGTGTTGCTCTGTCAAGGACACCAACTTAATGAAAAACAGGGTCAAACAAATCAAGGCAATGGCACTGAAACCATATTCAGGTGTGGTGGTTAACAAGTCGAGGGTGTATTAGTGGTAACGAGGAGGCGGAGAAAACAAAACACACAGGCAAGGCCAAAAATGTCCAGAATGGCCACCAGAGAGCTCCCACAAACCCAAAACGTGACACAGTTGTTGTTGTTCTCAAACTGGGGTCCTTGAGGGGATTCCAGGGAGGAACCAAATGGACCCTGATAAGTCTGTAACTCTGAGAGCGTACAAATGGAACCAAATGCCCCCTTACGGGTCCATTTGGTTCCATTTGTATGCTCTCAGAGTTACGGGGGTCCCCATGGCCAAATGCATACCAAATTGGGTGGTCCTTGAAATTGAAATGTTTGAAAAGTTGAGAATCGCTATGGTTCAGACACGACACGTCAATCAGCATCTCCTCGCTCATCTCACTCCATCTCCCTTCATTTTAATTCGCTAACAACATACTCACTCCACCTCCCCATAGACCATATTCACACGGCGGCCATATTGCCATTAAGTCAATGAAACGCCACCCCAGTTTTCACAGCAACGCAATGTTAAATTCCAAAATGGCCGCCATGTGAATATGGACTATGGCCTCCTCCTGTGCCATCTAAGTTAGGGCAGGTACACACTGTAGGACTTTTAAAGTGGTCGGGGAGTCATCTGATCATTAAGCATTTCACACTACACAAGTCTTTCTTGAAATCATAGCCATATATCGTTGTGGTTTAAACTTTTCACTACATGATTGATCGCCGACAAGGGATCACACACTGCAAGAGTTCACTAGGATGCAATCCAGATGTCTCACGAAAACGTGCAAGGCTCCTGTGATATATGCACGAGACCGAGATTTAATTGTCATTAAATAATTATCTATTTCTCTGCATGTCTATCTCTCTCTCTCTCTGGAATACAGCCCCATTTGGAGCCTCTCCCGCCGCTATATAGCTCCGAGATGAGGATCCACAGCGTCGGCTGCCGACGAAAATTGGCCACTATGCATGATTAGTACCTTTTTTTGCACATCGTATTCAAAAAGTAAAGGTCAGCCCAAGCCCACCTGCTCTCAGATGTTTTACGGGTTGAAACAATTGTTTAAATTGCTTTTTTAGTCAGCCTGAGCCATGTTTTCCCAATGCAATCTTACAGGAGCAGTACAACACATGCGGACGGGGGTTGACTGGCCACAGGCTGACTAAAAAATTGATTTCAACCCATCGGGTTTGAAAATGTAAAACATCTGAGAGCAGGTGCAGGGCTGACCTTTACTTTTTGGATACGATGTGCGGATAGGTAAGAATCATGCATAGAGGCAAATTTTCGCCGGTGTCATCACCTGCCGGCAGTCGTTACTGTGGAACCTCATCTCGGAGCTAAATCGGAGGGAAAGGTTCCAATTAGAGCTAGGGAATACACAGGACCTAATTAATGGAAACAAACCCTGAGGGTTATCCTTTTTAGCATTCTTTTGTATAAAAGGTGCCTTTTTTTTGCAAACTATCCATCTATCTGTCTGTTAAAACACACACACACACACACACACACACACACACACACACACACACACACACACACACACACACACACACACACACACACACACACACACACACACACACACACACACACACAGCTCGCTTTCTCTCTCTCTCTCTCTCTCTCTCTCTCTCTCTCTCTCTCTCTCTCTCTCTCTCTCTCTCTCTCTCTCTCTCTCTCTCTCTCAGAGCCAAACATCAAACCTGCAATATATCTAGAAACGCTCAGGAACGCAACACCGAGCACTATCATCGCAGCCCGATCCTCTCACAGAGCCTTTCACACACAGCGAGCAAAACCTCGGCGATCAGAGCCCGATCTGCGTCAGATCGGGGGTTTTGTCGGCGAGCGCCAAAAAAGGTCCCAGACAGCATAATCGGAGCAAATATTCTGCAGTGTGTACTAGCCCTTAAATGTATGATTCAACAATAGGATTATACAATAGGATTGTATAATGTTATATCTGTGTATCTTAATGTATGCCCTTGAAGGGTTCAATGTTTCAATGTATGATTCTGTGGATTGTACAGTATGATGTTATATCTGTGTATCTTAACCCATTAAGACCTGGGGGGTTGATGGGGGTCCGCGGCCAAATACATATAATTTTGGGGGTCCTTGACATGAAAAAGATTGAGCACCACTGATATAGAAACATACGTTTTTCAGAAAACTGTTGGGATTTAGGAGACGTGTAGAATCGGCTTCAGGCCTCAATGGGTTAACTTATGCCCTTGAAGGGTTCAATGTAATGTTCATGCAATAGCTCTGTATCTGGTCTGCTTCTGGGGGGTTTGTGATTCTCAGATTGTGTGGCATGGCATGCACAGATAATCGGTATAGCATCACAGGAGCAGAGCCACAGCGCCAAACGGAACACAACAGCATTGCAATAAATGGTTAATCCTGATGAAAGTCTCTGACCACTGAACTGAACTGGTTTAGGAGTCCAGCCTATAGTCCACATATTGTGGCCCAGTGGAGCCAAACATAAGCTGATGGCCAGAGAAGCAGTGCCAGACGCATTGTTATTCTCAAGGCATACAGACCTGGCTTTATATTCAATCTCTCACATGTTTGACTGGTGACACATGTACATAAATTATACACACAGGAAAACACAAAGACACAAATGTGTTTACTTGTGACACACATTAATGACATTATACATAAATTACACACACAGATAAGCAGAAACACAAAGAGACACACACATGTTTGATGCTTTATGCACATACTGCACACACACACACACACACACACACACACACACACACACACACACACACACACACACACACACACACACACACACACACACACACACACACACACACACACACACACACACTCTTTGTGGTCCGTGTGGTCAAGGGAGTTGACCTTCAACAAAGCTCAAGTCAAGCGTTGATGCGTGAGTCACACACCTGAACACATGAGCACACAGCTGCAGCACTCGCACAAAAGCTTCCATACAGCATTGTATATAGCCTTGCCACTTGCCTTTGCTATAAACATACTCTACTTGCCTTTGCTTTAAATATATTATGTAAGTCAACCATTTTCATTTGATGGACCCCCATTTGATGCGATGGGTTTGTTAGGCGACGCATTATTTGAGAGTAAACAAGAGCGAACGGCGCTAATGGGTGGCATTAAGGCTCTGAATTAGTCCTGGGTGGGATTTGGGCGTTACATTAACCCATTAAGAACAGTTTTCTGAAAACTTTTGTTTCTATGTCAGTGGTTCTCAAATGTTTTCATGTCAAGGAGCCCCAAAATTATATGTATTTGGCCGCCAACCACATCTCAAAATATCTTGTTCCAGAGACCCCTATCAGAAGCAAAGATTTGAGTTTAAAAATACATATATTCAAAGATTTGCACAACTTTTCATGATTTTTCAAAAATAGCAGATCTACAAGCTTGTAGATCTGCTATTTTTGAATAGCCAAAGTAATTAATAATGGTTATAAAGTGGTTAAAATCTGAAATGACACAGATTTCCTTTAAGAGGAGGTGCGCTTCTTCAGCTAGGGCCAGGCGCACTTATGTAGAGCTACTGTAGTGTCCGAAATGTGTTTTCTTATTTCGCCTATGAGTTCACTATAATAGCCTCCTAAATAGAACTCCCTATACAGAGAGCAGGGAGTAGCGAACGAGTGAGTGATTTCGGGACGCAGCCCAGGGTGTTTCTTCCCACACTCTATATATTATCTTCTCACAACTGAACGTGGGATTTATAGGTTCATGATCAGCAAAGTTTCCCTTTTAAGTCCAACAGACCGGCAAAGATTTTTTTGGCAGGGAGGAAGAACAATCTGCTTACATCTAGGCCTGTCACAATTATTACATAATTGCAATTATTTGAGATAGTCGCAATTATTTTCATAATCGTCCTAATTGTCATAATTGTGTCCATATTGAAAAATGGTCACACATTTTCAAACGTTTTCGAAAAGTGCCGATGCGCTGCGTTGTGTGCTTGTAGATTGGCTATTTCCACTATTTTCTATTCATCAAAAAATGACAGAAATGACTGACCCATTATGTCAATATGTTTACAAAGCCTTTAATTTAATTTAATTTGAATACAACTGATGCTGCTGAGTTCATGATCATGATCATTTGTCACAGTCCAACGCACCTGCATCCGAACAAAGTGCATGTGCGAATATTTTCTCATTTACAAAGCCTAAAAGGCAAGCAGAAATGTCACGTTCCAATGTTCAATGTCAAACACACAATTGAATCGTTGATCACGATTATTTGTATGACAATTAATCACCAACTTACATTTTTGTAACCGTGACAGCCCTTCTTACATTTGCCTTATACAACCACTGAGAGTTAAATGCATGCCAAGTGAGTAGGAACCGACTTGGCCCAGGATTACCTGAGCCCAAAATGCTGGTGGTAATCTCCCCGCTGTGTGTCTGTCCACTAGTCTCCACCAATAAACACTCTCTAATAATATCAGCAGAACACACCCCATGGCGGGACAGTCACGGCATGCTGTACCTTTAATCACTTAAACCCTCTGGTCTTAGAGATATGGACTTGAGTTACGTACTCTGACCGATTTTTTTCAGTCTACACCAAATCTCTTCGCCCCAAAAATAGCCGATCTGCAGGCTCAATGCGCGTCGCAACAACGCACCATGTGTTTAACTGGTAGATCTGCTATTTTTGGCGAATGCTCCCCCCAGAATAATATCGTCATGCTGGGGTTCAAGTGGTTAATAAAAAGAAAGACCCTGGTTCGACTTAAGCACACACACGCACACACGCACCCGCACGCACACGCACGCGCACGCACGCACGCACGCACACACACACACACACACACACACACACACACACACACACACACACACACACACACACACACACACACACACACACACACACACACACACACACAAACACACACACACTTCCCCTTACTCCCACCATGCATGCTACTTCCCTCCAGCTAAATCTTTGTTGGTTATCTCAGGGTTCAGCCGGAACTCACCCATTTCCTTCCATTAATCCCTGAGCGTGTACGAGTGTGTGCATCTCTGTGCACTCACGTGCATATGTGTGCATGTATGTACATGCAAGTGTATGCACATACATACACATATTGTAGTAATGCAGAGTATGTTAATACAATATAACTTATACAATTGGGGTGGTTGTATGTTGTCTCCCTGCTCTTCTATTGAGACATTTAGATTGTGTCAAAGGTCATGTCTCACCTAGACACAGGATCTGACACAAATTTTGACCTGATGTTCAAGATTCAATTTATCCCCTGAGCAAGCAGGTAGGCTCTATTAGCTCAATGGTAAAAGTGTCAGCACTTGAGCAGGAAACCGGGTTCAAATCTGGGGTAGAAGAGGGAAGTTACATAGTGTTCACCACTTTAAACCGCTCTCAAAACCCACCTCTTCAATATTGCTTTCCCCAGCAAACTGCACCCTGTTCCACAGTTTTTTATTGATTTTACTCTCATAGCCCAGTCAGTGCACACCAATGATTCGCAACATGACTAGTTGCAACTGCAACCACTTGCAACTACTTGTAACCACTTGCAACCACTTATCAACATTATCCAAAAATTGCATTGACCTGCAACCGGGTACTTAGAAAAGCGCTATATAAATCAGAGAAATAATAATTATTATTATTGTAGTAGTAGTAGTAGTAGTAGTAGTAGTAGTAGTAGTAGTAGTAGTAGTAGTAGTAGTAGTATTAATGTTGCAACTGGCAAAGCTGGGGATGGTTTTATTATGTGGTGGGTTTCTACTGGGTACTGCTGCGGCCAGACGAGTCAAAACACATTGAAGCTAGCAGGATATAGGAAGATAGCAGGATACAGAGGGAGAGAACGCAGTCCAAAAAGGTAACATCCTAACAGGCCCTCTCATCTTGTATATCGCTTTGTTTATACCGCTTGCCTATTCCCCCAGTATTCCCATGTGATAGGATACACACTTCATTAGACAGAATACACTTCATTAGTTTGACGTCCCATGTCCAGCTGAGGACAGAAGAAAAGAGGCTATATCGGTGATGTCGGCCCCATTAGTACGGTTTCGGCCCTCAATCGCATCTCTGGCTTGTGCACAAACCCCATTAGCAGATCACACAAACAATTCAGATCTACCATATACTTAGTATGATGCACATCCCTGAATTAATGGTGCTCTAGGTTTGTTCTGGCCGCCTCTACCAGTGTTTTGGCCACCTCTACCGGTGCTCCTGTCGCTCAGGTGACACGAGACGAGAAACAAGAGGTGAGGTATTAACCTACCGAGGGCCAGCAGTGTGGGACGGGGCGAGGCAACCGGTTTGCAGATTATCAGGTCACAAGACCGTGGGGGGAATAACAGGAACCTTTTCATGTATAATAGTGCAAGTGGTTCTGAAAGTGGGGTCCGGGGACTCCCAAGGGTCCTCGAGTGGGTTCCAGGGGGTCCCCCGACAAAACTTGTCAATTTAGCATCAAAATCTGTTTAACCACTTGAACCCTACATCTGCTATTTTCTGAAAACCTTGAAAAGAATTTGAACGATTTGATTATTTTTTTAAATAACTTAAATAACATCATAAACTTTGTGTGGGGGTCCCTGGCACAAAATATTTTCAGATGGGGGTCCGTGGTCAAATACATGTTAATTTGGAGATCCTTGACATGAACAAGTTAAGAGAACCACTGTTAATAGAGAACTGAAAAATGCTGCCGGGTAGCTTAACCAATAATAATACATCATTATGTATAAGTTATGTGTTAATCTAAATCTGTAAAGTAACCAGTAACTAAAGCTGTCAAATAACTGCAGTGGCGTAATAGGTATTATATTTGCGCGCGCACGCCTGTGTGTGTGTGTCTGTGTGTGTGTGTGCGCGCACGCCTGTGTGTGTGTGTGTGTTTGCGTGCGCGTGCGTGTGTGCACTGTGATAATCCATACAAATCCTGAGTGTTAATTTACTATAAATCTGAGAGGGTACAAATGAAAACAAATGGAACAGTGTTTTGCCAGATTTAGCGAGAGAAACAAGCCCAAAAGAAGCCACATGAGCGAAGAAATTAGTACTTTTACCACCACTGGCTGCAGCAGAAAGCAGAAACAGGCAGCTCTGCTCTGCTCTGCTCTGCTCCGCTCCGCGCTGAAGCCCCCAGACTGATGGAGTGATTATGTAAGTGAGTGAAAGGGGGTCCGAAGCGAGGCGATGGGGGAGGCGGGCGGGGGGTCTCCCAGATGGAGAGATAAGAAGGGTGGAGGAGGGAGGGGGGAGGGTGCCGGGTCGTCCCTCATTCATATGCTGACTTGAAAGCGGGACGCGCGCACGCGGAATGCCAACATGCGCTTGAGCGTGTGTATCGGCATGCCTCCTTGTCTGTGTGTGTGTGTGTGTGTGTGTGTGTGTGTGTGCGCGCATGCGTGTGTGTGTCTGTGGCACGAAAAGAGCGCCATACTGTGTGTGTGTGTGTGTGTGTGTGTGTGTGTGTGTGTGTGTGTGTGTGTGTGTGTGTGTGTGTGTGTGTGTGCGCACACACACACACACACGCACGCACGCACGCACGCACGCACGCACGCGCGCGTGCGTGCGTGCGTGTGTGTGTGTGACCTCCAAGGGCACTTCGGCATGATGTAATGTAAACACAAAGTTCCCTTTGACGCTGTCACCACTGATGTGGTAAATCACACCCAAGGTCTCTCTCCCTGCCTCGTTCTCTTTCTCTCTCTCTCTCTCTCTCTCTCTCTCTCTTCTCTCACTCTGACTTTCAATCGCTTTTCCTCATCTCTCATGCTCACCACACTGGCCGGCTGCCTCATACTCTCGCTTTCTCTCCTTTATCTCTCTCTCTCTCCCCTACTCTCTCTCTCTAATCTCTCTCTCTCACTCCGGATGGAATGAAGACATGCTCTCTCTCCGTAACGTTTCTCGTCTCCCTTCGCTCGTTCACCATTCTTTTCCTAATTAACACGCCCTCCGACCCCCCCCCTCCCTCCCTCACAATAATGAATTCCCTCCCTCACCCCTTTGCGCTCTCTCCATTTTCTAAAGCTCTCAATTACTTCCCTCTCTGTCTGTCTGTCTGTCTGTCTGTCTGTCTCTCTCTCTCTCTCTCTCTCTCTCTCTCTCTCTCTCTCTCTCTCTCTCTCTCTCTCTCTCTCTCTCTCTCTCTCTCTCTCTCTCTCTCTCTCTCTCTCTCTCTCTCTCTCTTTCTCATATAGTGTGTCCTCCATCAGTTTGATGGCGTGGTTTAATGCCACTGTCACACAGAGAAGGATGTCTGGGCTCAGCATGGCTCAGCAGGGCCCACTTCTCTGTTATAAATCTGACATGAAGACCTTGGTGTGTGTGTGTGTGTGTGTGTGTGTGTGTGTGTGTGTGTGCGTGCGTGCGTGCGTGCGTGCGTGCGTGCGTGCGTGCGTGCGTGCGTGCGCGCGCGCGCGTGCGTGCGTGCGTCTGTATAGGTGGTAAACGAGTGGCCGCACACGAGATGTATTTCTCCATTGTCTGACTCAGAGAAAATACAGTCAGGTGAATGTTGGAACACGTTAAGGATAAGGATAATTCCTTTTAACAGGTCGTTCATGAAAGTCCTTGCGGTCTTGTTTCCAATGAGAACCTGTGAGCAATTAGGGGTTAAGAGTCTTGCTCAGGGACAAATTTCATTTCATCGACACATATGCTGACATGGCCTGGAATCGAACCTGGGGCAACCAGGGCCTCTGGCTCCCTAGGCGGGCTCACTAACCATTCAGCTATGGCCGCCCCCGATGTGCGGTGTCATGATGGCACAACGGCAGTGGTTCTCAACCCTTTCTGGATCAGAGTCCACTTGAAAAGCGTTCACAGCCCACACATCGGACCAGAAGACTGCATGTTTATTTGTGTTCTTCTATCTCGGATCAATGGAACAAACATTAACGGAGTAATTCAAAAAACGACTCATTTTCTATCAATTACACACCCCATGAAGCATTGAATTCATGGAGATGTTTTGTTTTTGTCGCATTCCTAAGCCAATAATTAGATTTCCGGCGGAAAGATGCTAATGTATCTGGTAGGAGACTCAAAGGACTCTCTTTGAGTCTCCTACCGGAAATACACCCGGTCATCAATTATTGTCTCAGGAATGCAACAAAAACTAAAAGATCTCCATGAATTCAAGGCTTTGATGGGGTGCGTGATTGATAGAAAATAAGTAATTTTTTGGGTAAACTACTCCTTTAAGTTCCTATTCATCAGTATCGCATAATGAAAAACTTGTTTTCAAAGTTGTAAAGAGCAAACTTTGTATTTTTTGTATTTACATATTGTCATTGAAATCGTAGTGTTTGGCCAATTATTTGGGGGACCACTTGCAATACCGCCACGGCCCACCACCAGTGGGGGGGGGGGGGCACCGGCCCACAGGTTGAGAGCCACTAGCATACAAGGAGAGACCAAGGGGGGCGGATGGGTGGGTGGGTTGGGGCGGACGTACGTGCGCAGAGATGAGAACCAAGATGAAAGGAAGGGATGAGACCAAAGGCAGAGAACCAGAGAGAGAGGATGGGGAGAGTGATTAGGGGATGACATTCATCAAAAGAGATGTGAAGAGGTTTAGGACGAGAGCGAGAGAGAGAGAGAGAGAGAGAAAAGACCTAAAAAAGGCAACGTACAACGAACGGACATGACTCAATTACTGAAGCACTCATATATGCACACGCACACTCACACTCACACGCAGACGCGCGCACACACACGCACACACATCAGGTAATCCCATATCACTGTACCAAAGCCAAAACTAACTCCGAGGTGCAATTATTTTTTGTCTGTCCTTGGGTTTTTGGATTCCTGCCAGTTCCATTTTGTATTTCTTTGTACCTTTGCCTGCCGTATACCATTCCGTATAAGCCTTCACCTTCTGTTGCTTTGACCACTTAAAAATGCTCTATACTTGAATACTGGAAACTGAACTGGAACTGAGTTGGCTCTCCGAGATGGCTCTCCGCTTTTTTCCGTCTACACCGAATATCTTCCACAAAAATAGCCGATCTACAAGCTCACTAGCTACGGGTTGAGAGCTTGTAGATCGGATATTTTTGGTCAATGTTCCCCCCAAAATATGGATGCTGGGATTCAAGTGGTTAACCACTTTCAACCTTGTATTTTGGGTCATTATAGGCAAAGATTTCCCCCCCAAAAAATCACAATCACTACAAGCTCAGAAATGAGCCACGATGCGTTGTGAGCTTAGATTGACTATTTTCCCTATTCATCATACGACGAAGTACAGTGTCTCAGTTCCAAATTGTCATCACTTCCAGTTTTCACTTGTTTATCCTTCATTCTGTATAAGTGCTCCTGACTGGATGAAAAGTGGTATCATGACCTGAAAATGTACAATCTACTGTATTATAAGGGCGGCAGTGGCTTAGGAGGTAGAGCGGCAGTCTTGGAATTCGAAGGTTCCAGGTTTGATTTCTCGGCTCGTCCTGGCTATATATGTCGAAGTGTCCTTGAGAAAGACGCTGAACCCCTAACTGCTCCCGGCGATAAGCACGTTGGTGGCTTGCATGGTTTCCTCCGCCATCGGTGTGTGTGTGAATATGAAGTACATTGTATAGTGCTTTTGGAGAAAAGCACTATATATAAATGGAGTTCACTTTATCCATTTAGATTTACCAATGTATTTTCTGTTTACAAAAGAGCTGGAGAGACGGGGAGACCGGTTCTACAGAACAAACACTCTATAGGAAGGATTGCTATCAGAATATAGAGCACCTTAAAGTGATTCAGGAAAAATATTGAATTGCACCCGCGCGGCCTCTGAGGTCTGCGTCTGGGTCCATACTCTGTGTACACACTGCTCCATTCCCCTGTGACATTAATGCCACAGTAGATGAATGACATCCACCCAATATCTTGTTAAAACAGGACCTTTTCTTGTTCAAATGAGGTGGTTCTCTTCATTAAAACAAGATATTTTTGTCCTCGTTATAGCAAGATGGGTACATATATATGAGTAGATATATCGTTACTGTCAGGGCAGAAACCTCTTATCTCCACATTCAAACCTTTTGTGTTTTTTCGTGAATTAAGATCACATCAGCGTCACACAAAGGTATCAAGAGCAGCAGATCCACAAGCTTGAAAGGCGTCTCGAAACGCGGTGCAAAGCGACGCGTTTTCAGATAGATCTGCTACTTTTGCTATTTTTTTATTTGAATCCTGAAAAGTATACAGTTTTTGGACATTATGAGGTTTCCACCCGGCAGAGAGAATATGCTGATATAACAGGAAAAAAAATAAAACATGGATCTGGGGATCCACATGGGATCCCCAATCCCCCAATGGGATCTCCATTGGGGATCTCGGACTTCAAGGGACCATTAGTCATCTGTGATGTCAGTCAGGGATCTGCAGCCTATGGGCCGGGGACCACTGGTGGGCCGTGAGGTGGTTATTGCAAGCGGGCCCCTAAATCATTGGCAAAACATTTAAGATTTAATTGTGTGCATTTAATAGTAGGATAATGTTCTTACAATGGTCAAACCTTGAAACATGAATTTTCATTGTGATGCCGATAAATGCGGAATTTATCCAAGCCAGAAACACAATCGATTGATTGATCTTTAAAATAAACACGGCCCACCCATCTGCCCACTTAACATGGTAGGTTACAAAGGTACAGGTGCATACTGTATATGCATGAACAATTATATCCCTCTTTTTTGAAGGAGAGAGAGGGAACAACACGGCAGCCTTGCCTTGCCTGCCGTGTTAAAGGGGAAATCCACCCATTTTCAATATTTAACTATGTCATTAATATAGCATAAAGGAGTTGTGTGGAAATAAGAAAAAAGTTCCCCCCTTTCTGTGTTGCCTTGAACTGGAGGATTGATTTTGGGTTTAACATTGCAAATTACAACATGATGAGTCATCATGTTGTAATTTGCAATGTTAAACCCACAATCAATCCTCCAGTTCAAGGCAACACAGAAAGGGGGGAACTTTTTTCTTATTTCCACACAACTCCTTTATGCTATATTAATGACATAGTTAAATATTGAAAATGGGTGGATTTCCCCTTTAAGTGGTCAGATGGGTGGGCCATAAGCATTTTCAAGATTTTCACGTTCAATGAACCACTATGCAACGCATTCTCACTCCCAAGACAGTCAAACGTTTGACTAGAAGAGGGGGGGGGCTGAAACTTGGTCTCAAGTCTGCTTTAGACGGCGCGCTTCTGTCGTTTTAACAGTTTTTTTAGCTGACCCTGGTCACCCTTTTACGTCTTGGGTAAGAACGGCACCTCCAACATTCCTGGAGTGTGGAAGTGCCCAGGACGGCACCAGATGACTGGAAGGGAAGGTACCCTCTTCCAGTCAAACGTTTGACGTTTGGTCACATTTGTCCCAAGAGGTCACGATAGGTCGTTTGGGGAGTGATAGTGTGTTTGTCTAAGATATGATTCCAAATTTAGGCAAGGTTTCAACCCAGTCAGAGCCCCATTAACTTAAGTTAAATATTTCAGCATGAAAAACTATTAGTGGAGGTGCTTCTGTGGCTACTATGTGAAGAAAAAATTTGGCGCTGATCGCTCCGGTGGCTTGTGAGATTAGCTCCGGAAACACGCGCACGTGTGCGCGCGCACACACACACACACACACACACACACACACACACACACAATACTGTATTTGATAGCGAGGCTCCTGCAGAGTATCCTGTATTAACGAGACACTTTAACGAGACACTTTTATATGTCAGTATTTAAGAGAAGACGTCATTTAAACAAAAAGAGGCTTTGATAAGATAAACTTTCATAACTTTTATGTAAGAGAGAAAAAGTACTCCTTTGGCCCCGGGTGGTGGATGGCCTGGTATAGATAGATTCAGCAATATGTCATGACTCATGATGATGGTATGGAACATGGAGACCATACACTTGTCAGGTGGTGAGCAGCACCCAAATGCAGACAACTGGAGGCAGGATAGTTCAGTACTATTTAATGTATTTAGTATTTAATGCGTAGCGGATGCGACCGTTGTGAGCTTGGAGGTCTGCTATTCTGTGCCATTCTCTGCACGCAACACCTTCGCACGGCGGAGTATAAATTAGTTTTCAGGGGATACACCTGTGTGATCAAGCAGGCTCAGGTGCCGTGATCATAGAGCACTCCCTCTGCGACTGGTGGGGTTTGGGGGACAACTGCTTTTAGAATCGCTATAATTGTTTACACACAAGTTGACACAAAATAAACCATCTATATTTCAAGAGGCAGAGATCACAGTAAACATCCATCCTAAACCTTCTTCTTCCACACTGGGAGGAAAACACCATCTGAAAGTTTGATGGGATGCATTTTTACACGTGAGGCTGTGACCACTTTTACATTGCATCTAATGAGAGGTCGGGTTCTTTAGGCCCCGACCTGCTCGCGCATACTGGTTCTTATCAGTGAGACGTTGTCTGGAAACGCGTCTATGCATCCAGCGTTTTGTGCCAAAGCACTCTGGGCGCCTCAATCCGAAAACAGTTCAACTTATTTGGAGGGGAGCGCCCGCCGCTCATCAATCTCACTTCGGGTTGGAGAGATAAGCCCACAATCATGGAGCAGAGGTGTCTTGACTCAATGTATGTTTAGTGTTCTGGACATGATATCTGAAGCCCTCTGCCGCTCAAAAAAGCAAACACTTTCTATGACATGGCCCCTTAATTATTATATAGGGGCAGGGTGAAGTGCAGGGCTGATGAGGGAGTGGAAACAGATGTGCAGGTATAGTAGCACTGAGGTAAGTAGCATGGACTGTGGGAGTCGCCGGAAGGCAGTGGTGGAAAGTAACAAAGTACATTTACTCAAGTACTGTACTTACATACCATTTTGATGTATTTTGACTTTACTGGAGTATTTCCAGTTTTCAATATTTTTACTTCTACTGCACTACATCTCAGAGGCAAATATTGTACATTTCACTCCACTACAATTCTTTGAAAACTTTAGTTACTAGTTACTAGTTACTAGTACTTATTGTAAGTCGCTTTGGATAAAAGCGTCTGCTAAATGACTGTAATGTAATGTTTTGTAGATTTGATTATTATTACGAAACATTACTTTGGCTATTTGAAAATAGCCAATCTACAAGCTCACAACGCGTCACAAGCTCATAGATCGGCTACATTTTAAAAGATTTTTATACATTTGAAAACTTGTGAACATTCTGCATGATGAGTACTTCTACTTTTGGTAATTTAGGTATATTTTGATGCCAATACTTTTGTACTTTTATTCAAGTCAATTTTGAATACCGGACTTTTACTTGTAACACGAGTATTTCTACATTGTGGAATTGATGCTTTTACTTAAGTAAAACATTTGAGTACTTTTTCCACCGCTGTCTGAGGGGAGAGTTAGTGAAGAGATGGAGAAAGAGAGCTGTGCTGCCATTCCAACAGCCCATTATTACGACGTCCCAATAGTCTGAAAAATAGTCTTAGGTCAGTGTGAGGGTCATGGTTAGAGTTATAGGTATAAAGCCCACCGTCTGATCAATGGTATACTGCAGAACAATGGGCCGCAGGACTAATGGAATGGCACCAAAAGAGAGCAGCAGAAATAAATGTCCAAAGGATTGTAGAATATGCATTGACTTCCATGACCCTCAAATGGTGCTGCCTCGACCGCTCCTTTCTTCTTGAGGAAAGTTCACTGGCTAAGCCCTATTATGAGGATAAGGGCTGGTGGTCTCAGACAGGGACCACGGCAGCAGCAAAAAGAGCTGGAGCAGACCTTTAACCCATCAAGACTTTTTCATGTCAAAGATTTGAGCTACAAATGTTCGCTTTAAAGATATATATGTATTCAAAGATTTGCAAAGAAATCACGATTTTTCTAAAAATAGCAGATCCACAAGCTCAGAGCGTACGTGACACTCGGTGCATTAGCCATTCATATATCTGCTATTTTTTAATACTTCAATTACACAGTCTAGGCTTTCCCTGTCATAATGGATTAATAGCGGCCAAAATAGTTACCAACGTTTCAACAGCACAGTGTCTTCTCCAGCTCTTTCCATTTTGATGTTCCTTTATGCTGTACAGTCCCTACATGTCTCAGTGTGCACATCAATATACCATTCTAAAGTTCTGTGGTTCAAGGACAGCAGAAACTCACCGCATCTCAATCCAGGACAGGACCAAAGTCAAACTTGATTATCTAGAGCAAAACCCACACTCACCAAGTAAGTTTGAGTGCTTTCTCATTAAGCCTACAGTATAACAAGAGAGAGATCTCATTATAATGATATACTGTATGAAACTTATAACGTGGTCTACAGGAGTGTTGCTAATGCTATAGCAAGAAACAGATCTCGTTTTAACAAGAAAAGATCTCATTTGAATGAGAAGAGGACGCGGTGTTTTAACGAGGAAAAGATCTTGTTATCACACAGTAAAAGTGTTCATTCAAACTCTGACAGTGTAAAAATGGACCCTCTCAAGAGTTTTCCAGAGGCGTGCTGGAAGAGATCTCATTATAATGGGTTTATTTAAATTTTTCCACTGTGACATTAATAAAGTACATCTCCATATTTTCCTAATGACCACAACATTAATGCACTAATTATCTATGCGGTGGCCCATTTACTGTCAGGGGAATTAGAAGTTTAGTAACATCTTGAAGAAGTCCCTATAAACTGCATCTCTAACCACTATGCAATAATACTGTAGGCTACGGTACTATACTTTTAAACATCTATATTCTGTTTAACCACTTTCAACCTGGCATCCATCTAACTATATAAATGGCGACCGACTTCCGCACCCTCGGTGTCCACACCCCACAGCTCTGTTATCGAATAAACAACGCACCGCCAGACCACATGTCGCCAATTGACTCGCCACGGCGGCCGCGCTGAATTTACGCCTCGCGTAGGGGACATCTCACTGCTCACTCCACCTTTTCCACCGCGCAACATAATTAATTCTACTCACCAAATGTCGGACAAAACGGAAGGGGAGGCAGCTTCGTACCGTTTACCGTGCGCACGACCTCATCACCACAACAGCAGCCAGCCGCTGCGGGGGGTTTTTCCTTTTTTTCCAAACTTTTTTTTTGGTCACCATTTTCTCCAGGCACCATTTCTGGTGTAACGTGCGGCAGCATGCGCTGGGCTGCCAGGTTTGCACAGCCTGCGCCAGCAACAAGCAACCACCTTCATGAAAAAAAAAAAAACACCGAAATGGTCCGCCATGTTCCAGGGGGGTCCCCGCGCGTCCCAACACTCCACAGGGGGTCCGTCGACCAGCAGGGGGTCCGCGGGGGTCCCCCTCAAACATCAAAAATATATTTTTTTCAATTTTTTTTTTTTTTTTTTTTAACTTTTCCACAGTTTTACTCCGGCGATTTGGGTCCCCCAATATACACGCGGCCACGCTGGGCCCCGTGCGCGGCTGGGGTTGAGGGGGGCGTAGCCCCCCGAAACTCTAGTATTTTATAAATAGCAAAATAGCAAATCTGCAAGCTCATAACGCTTCACATCGTGATACATTGTGAGCTTGGAGATCATCTGTTTTCACTGAGCGCCACCATCAGATGACCAATTATAAAACATTTCTCTATTCCTGGGTGAACGATCTACGAACTCAAAACAGATCTCAATGCGACGTGTTGTTTGTTGCTTGTACATCGGCTATTTTCGCCAAAGAGATTTGGTGTAGAGCTGAATTTATAGAGCCTAAATTGGGGCACCTCAGTCAACTAAGTAGATAGTGTTTAAGTGGTTGAGTCTTTATTCATAATCTTGCCCTTACATATGTAAAGTAATTTAATTAAATGTATGTATGAATTGGGTTTAAAAGTCTATTTGAATTAAAATAGCATTTAGCTCAAACTTTAGTTCAAAGGTTGCAAAAAAAGATTTCCAAATATTGTATGATGTTGATTATCCGTTTGGCTGGTTGGTCAGTCAGACCTACACTTGAGTCCCAAACTAGACATCTCAAAAAGTACTGGGTGGATTTCCATGGAATTTGCTGTGCTCCTTCAAGCCCCCTGGAGTTGGTGACCCCATGGCCTTTCCTTTAGTGCCACCCTTGGGGGGGGGGCACTGACTCACACCGAGACACCTCGCTAGAAATGTGGCGCCAGCAACACAATATAATGTGGTACTTACTGCCCACATCGCCTCAAGACAACATGGGTTGATGCATCTGAAGTCTCGGATTCACAAGTCACCGACACACCGATAATTGGCGATACAGTGTACTTATATATGCACCCAAACCACCCAGAAGCCTTCATGCTTTTTGTTTCCTTCCACCACCCATTTCACCTCCATTTGTTGCATCATTCTCCTGCTCTATCCCTCTCTACTCCTCTCTCTCTCTCTCTCTCTCTCTCTCTCTCTCTCTCTCTCTGATGAAGAGATTCTGGGCCCTATCGTGCCTTACCCCTGATCCCTAAAATTTTTTAGTTCAAGTAGCCAATCTACAAGCTCACAACGTGTCGATAAAAATAGTAAAATATGGCCGATAAGTTTAGGGATAAGGGGTAAGGCAGCGCACAAGATAGCGCCCTTGGTCTAGAAGGGAACAGGAGCAGACCAGGCACAGAGCCAG
>NC_139951.1:41285002-41347502 GCF_963454915.1 Gymnoscopelus microlampas
GGCTTTTGTAAGCATCCCAGACCGTTTTTAAGTTGCTTGATTCAGTATTTAGATATTTGATATTCATTTTATCAGACACACCCCCTTCACGTATTAGGAGGGCAGGGTGAGTCACCAGAACCAAGGATGGGTGTTTTTGATGAATCTAACATGTTAAAAATGGAGTTCGAAGTTATAATGGGTTTGTATAGGAAGGGGGCGTGTCTGATAAAATGAATATCAAATATCGAAATACTGAATCAAGCAACTTAAAAAAACGGTCTGGGGGGGCTCACAAAAGCCTGTGTAGACGATAAATTGACCCAAAGTTTGTTTGAAAGTGAAATATCCCTTTAAGAAATAGGGCTTAGTGTTAGGGCGAGGGAAGCTGGCCGGGGAGGGTGTCTCTATGTATTCCTACGGGCTGGGGCGGCACCTGTCAGCAGGGAGTGTTGGGCGGGAGGAGTTGAACGAAGGCTCTACGTCCTCTTAGTGGGGGCTCCTCACTGGCAGGTGAGTCAGTAGGAGTGACTGACAACACAGACATGTGTGTGGGGAGGAATTAATTAGCATAACGACTAAATTGGGGGGGAAAAGGAAAATAAATATGGCTTAAGTGGTACTTTTTCAAAAGTCAAAAGTACAATATTTGTCTTTTAAATGAAGTCATACATACAAATAGTCAGATAAAGTGCAGAAACAAATTACTTAACACATCGGGTGCCAGAGGTTTATTAAAATATTGTACGTTCAGTGCCTGCTATTCAGTGCCTACATCCACTTACGTTGATACGTTTCGTGCTGTAGAAGCCCCAACGCGGAAGTGCATGTAAACAAAGCGTGCCGACTAACGCCTGGAACAATAATATTTCTAACACGATCCTCCATTGCAGAGTGATCGCCGATCGAAAACGTCTCACTTCCACCACGTTAAAAAGAAATGGAGATATTAAGCTTTTAGTCAAGGAGTTAACATTGGAGCGGCCGACCGGAAATATTTTTGACATGGATCCACAGCCGGCGTCTCCTTCTCAGAGACTCCTTGGATGAACCCAACGTTTCGTTAGAGCGCCCCACGTGGGCCCCACGTATAAAAAAAAAAGGGTCAAAAACGGTCCGGACCGTTTATGGCACATGACGCATGGATTCTCAAAAATGGAACCGTTTTTGGCACACAATGTGTTAAGTACAGTACTCAAGTAAATGTACTTAATTACTGTCCCCCACTGCTTTCATGTACTGGGCGGGCGGCTGTGGCTCAGGAGGTAGAGCAGTCGCTTTCTTCCCGGTTTGATCCCGGGCTCCCCCTGTGTTAGTGTCAAAGTGTCCCCATTGAACCCAACTGCTCACGATGAGCAGAGCAGGTTGGGTGCCTTGCATGGTTGCCTCCACCATCTGTAGGGTGAATGTAATGCACATTGTAAAGCGCTTTAGATAAAGGCACTATATAAATGCACCATTTACCAATTGATCACATGCTTTCCTTCTCTCATTGCATTTTCAATTCTCACCCTTCGTCCATTACCTGCTTTCTCACATACTGCTTGTCTGCACACGTCTGATGAAAAACTAACAAACCAACACACTCTGTTCTCAATCAATGCTGCAGTGTGTGTGTGTGTGTGTGTGTGTGTGTGTGTGTGTGTGTGTGTGTGTGTGTGTGTGTGTGTGTGTGTGTGTGTGTGTGTGTGTGTGTGTGTGTGTGTGTGTGTGTGCGTGCGTGCGTGCGTGCGTGCGTGCGTGTGTGTGTCTGTCTGTGTGTGTCTGAGTGTGCGCACGTGTTTGTGTCAGAGTGCGTGTTTGTGTCAAGTGTTTGCCAATAATCCTAGAAATAATCACTGAAGGGAGGCTAAGGTTAGGGATCGAAGTCGAGTCCAAACTTGTCCCTGGTGGATCCATGTTGGCGGAGCCTGTCACCATTCTGTTTGCTGTCTCTGCTGTCAAGACACTGAGAAAAAGAATGGTAGCAGTAAATTACCTGGTCTGTCACTGTCTGGCAGGGAGTGAGGGCCTGGCAGCACAGATTGCGAATCAGCTGTATCCATCACCAGTAACCCCAGATGGCTAATGTGTCTATCACACCTCCAGAGGTTAAAGAGTAGAGTCTGTTTTTGTTCAGAGGATAAAGCACCGTAATATAAGTATGCCTTACCAATCAATGTGGCCCATAGGGCAAGAGCCTATCTCCTGTTTCTGTAGGCAGCTTGACAGCCATGTACACCCCCTGGACATGATGCCAGTATGACACAGGTACTTAACCCCAATCCATACCTTGATGCTGAGTGCCAAGCAGGGAGGCATAGGGCCCCATTCTTACAGTCTTCGGTATGACCCAGCCGGGGAATCGAATACCGACCTCCCGATCTCAGGGCAGACGCTATAACCACAGAGCTCCGAGCTTATTAGATTATCAGAGGGTGAAACTACAGTAAAAGTTATATTGACTTTGTGCATGTTTCTTTATTTTTTTTCTTTAGTGAAAACAGCTGATCTACAAGCTCACAAGATCGGCTATGTTCGCTATTTGTCGTACTCGTATGTAGAGCTTAAGTGGTTAAGCGTTAAATAGAGGTTTAATCATAAGAAAAATAATCAGGGGTCCCTCTCTCATCCTGCCAGTGCAATTTTTGTCCCCCTAAAAGGTTGCAAAGTATTAAGAACAGAACTACTTGTTTCCGTGAGTGACTGCACATATCCCAGGGCAGTGAGGGCCATTAACTCTCTCCATCAATTCAGACTTTTGACTTGACTGTGTCCCCTGGTGTTTTTTTTGTTTAATGCATGGGTATTTGCTGTTGCTTATTTGTATTTTATTGTTTTGTCTACCCCTGTGCTTCTCAAACGTCTGTATTTCAAGGACCCCCCACAATTCTGAGAGTGTACAAATGGAACCAAATGGACCCGTAAGACCTGTAAGAGTCCATTTAAATTAGAACCCCCTCAAGAAGCCCTGAGAGTCCCTGGTTGAGAACCACTGGTCTACCCTGAGCACACGCAAGACACATTTCAATCAATGTTTCATTGAAGTGGTAATAAATGATTGAGTCTTCAATCTTGAATGTAGAGTCTATTAGCGCCCGTCCCACTCGGGAGTTATGCAGGTCAGGAGCAATGCAAATTGGGGATGCGTGCCTCACCCTCCATTTATGCAATACGGTACCCATTGTACTTGCTGTACTTCGTCGTGGCAGAAATGTACAGAATGCCAAATTGTGCGTATTATTTTTTTCAAAAATCATTTCTGTTGTAGAACCTTAGGGATGCCTCCAGGCATCTTGGAGTCCCTGACCTATCCAGTCATTCTGTTTTCAATATTTGTATTGATTTTTTCAAGTTTTCTTTTGACAGTAAATCCATTCCAACCCTTCCCACACCCTACACGATCCCACCCAATTACACAGGTCTCCACAAACCACCTATAGGCTACAACACACACATTGTCCAGGGGTATAAAAAGAAACAAAACTATACAATGATTAAGATTAATAATTCATGAAACATCAGTTTATCCTTTGAGGAAATTCTAGACGCTTAAAAATGTATCCAGCGCATCGATAGTTCATGTAGGCACGGCAGGCACACTCATCCTCACACTTCTCCCCCCATTCTCATTCGCTGACAAGTTAATATCTACACCCATTACATCAGACGGTCTTTCCACGTTCAACCTCACTCAGCTCCCTTCATTCTCATTCGCTAACAAGCTAACACATACAGTACGCCCTCAATCTAATGGTTCACTTAGGGGGTCTTTTAAGCAGAGCGCTGTTCACTCTTCATGTTCAGTAATGGTGCTGTTCCTGCAGCTGTCTATTATCAAACTCCCTCCACCTCCCAGTACAAAGGACCCCAATGGAAACACGCCATAGGCTTTCTTGGGTTTTAAAACCGCTTAGATAACATTGTATTGAATGTACTTTCATGAGCTTTCATGAACTGATAATAAAGTATTCAATCAATAAATCAATCCCCAGCCTCCTCCTCTGCCATATAAGTAATGTATGATTCTGTGGATGGTATGGTTATATGTGTATCTCAAAGGACTTTAAGATACACGTGTCTTTGAAGGGCTCAATATTTAAATGTTTGTTTCTGTGCAACGTATGTTATGTGGATTGTATGTTAATCTGTATGTTAACTTATGCCCTTGAAGTGTTCTATGTTGTTGCGTAACTCTGTATCTTATGCTCTGCTTCTGGGGGTGTTTGTGATCTCAGATTCTTTATCATGCTTGCGCAGATAATCTGTAGTATCGCAGGAGCAGAGTCACACCGCTGAACTGAATGCAATGGCATTGCAATAAATGGTTATTCCTGACGAAAGAGTCTAACTGAACTGCTTTTCTCCTTGGATGTTATATCTTGAATGTTAAATCCTTAGGTATGTCATCACCTCCTCCATCCACCGTTTATGGTTAGGTGGCATAGCCTTCTTCCAACTTCACAGGATACATTTTCTGGATTGTAATGAAGAGAATGCTATGGCCTTTGCTTGGCCTGGGGGCACCAATGTCTCCGGTTTTACCGCTGGTTTTATCGCAGTCAAAGGATTGGGGTCCACAACAATACCACACACACATATATATAAATATGTCCATTCATTCTATTTAAACTTTGAATTGAGACTGTTTGGCTCCACGGCAGGGGGGTCCAATAACTCTGGCTGCTGTCATTTAACCATAAAGTCCAGTCAACAGCTGTCCCCCCATACAACGACTGCTCAAACACCTAGTATAGCAAGCTTACACGTACAATATGACTATTCAGGGATGGCATGTCTGTGTCAGTGGACAACTATAAGAACAGTCTCAGATTAATGTCCTCTGGGCGATTTTGCTCTGTTGGGATCTTGTGATGGAGAGAGAGGGTGAGAGAGAGGTCTTGCTATAGCCTTGGACTAGAACGCCACGCTCTGATGTGATAATCATCTTTGAATAAACGTTTCCTTTACCCTGCGTGGAAATATGATTTTGGAAGTATATTCTTTTCCATAGCAACTCGTTGTGAGAGTGTCTGTTGTACCCGTTGTCGGAGGTACCCACCATACAACCAATGGACTAAATATGGAGATACAGGGATCCCTGATGTAATCACAAACAGCTGACATTGTGTTGATGACCTACATGGGCATACATGTGAAACAGACAGACAGCCAGATCATGCATTGCTACTGTATGTAAAGGGGAGAAGGGAGTTCTAGCATGATACCACTTACAGTACATATGTACATGGGTGCAGCACAAACGTGACGCAAAACTTGGCCAATCCGTGAGGGTTGTGTTGGCCAATCAGGGAAGCCGATGCCTACCCTCCTTCCACACAAACACACATACAGAGATCCATTGCGTCCTCCACAGACCCACAGACAGACAGACAGACAGATACAGACATTTGTGGATTTTGGGGTATGGACCACCACCGGCTGTCTGACCCATCCACGGGTCATCTGCGACACAGACGCCAAGTTGGAAGTCGATTGGACAGAGTACAAACTCACTTTCCATCCCTGATATACTGTTTGTGCACAGCGCATAACATTCATTAATGCAGGGAAAGTCCATGAATCAGCTATACCCTGCTGCAGACTTCTTAATCTGCTGTCTTCTAATGCTGCCCACTTAATATGCAAAAAAAAAAAAAACTACTCGTAATTACGTTCCTTGCTCGAGGATGTAATGACAGTGGCTGTTGAGTGAGAGGACAGCGTTTCAAATTTTCTCATCTGCATTACGTTGCAATTAAGATTTCCCAGGCCGGGTCGTGTAAAAAAAACAGACCCTTGGGGCAAAGGCCTGCATCAGTTAATCCATTAAGGAACGCATTAAAAATAGCAGATATAGAAGCTCATAGTGCGGTACGGTACATGTCTAAAAAAAAAATCTAAATCCTAACAGTATGTTACTGTATCAGTGGTGCTCCAACTTTTTCATGTAAAGGACCACCCGAAATGATATGTATTTGGCCACGGACCCCCATCTCAAAATATTTTGCTGTTTCAGGGACCCCCCCAGAAGCAAATATTGGAGTTAAAAATAGTCGCTTTAAAAATATATATATATTCAAAGATTTGGACACATTTTCACAATAAAAAAAAAAAAAACAGATCTACAAGCTCATAGTGCGGCACAGCGTGCCGTGCTATGAGCTTGTAGATCTGCTATATTTGAATAGCTAAAGAAATCTAAAATGACACAGATGCGTTCCCGGTCTTAATGGATTAATGCCATCACCATGTTATAAATGCATACATTCATACATACTGTATGTGAGAAAGGGTAATTGCAGAGGCTCATGACACCGTCTGCATTACTAAACCTCATAAACCCGGAGCGGCAATTGCTCAGGAGGTAGCGCGGCTGGCTGCTTGGAAATCGAAGGGTTCCTGGTTCGAAGCCCCGGCTCCTCAAGTCAAAACGTGTCATTGAGCAAGACACTTTTAAACGCCAACTGCTCCTGCATGGTTGGTGCCTTGCATGGTTTCCTCTACCGTGAATGGGTGAATGTAATGCACATCGTAAAGCACTTTGGATAAAGGCCCAGTATAAATGCACCATTTAACCCTGTTGTCCCTATTTGGTGCATGTCATAATAGATAAGCGTTCAACACAATCTATAAATTCACAACCCCTAGCTTTTCGATGCATTTGGAGCTTGTAGATCGGCCATTTTAAAGAGATTCGACATAGAGGGGAAAAAGGAGGCCAAGTATTGACCCCTGGGGTTCCCCGGTCAGTGAAACGGTAAAGGGTTTAAGTGGTTCTGTGAGTCACGATATGTCATTATAGGTGAACATTCTAAAACAAATGGCCTATAGGACTATCATGCTTAATAATTTATACTCCATTGTACGCCAGTGTCACACGGCAAAAAATAGCACATCTACAAGCTCACAACTCGCCGGGATTTTCATCGCACAACACCGTTGTATGATGAAGTATAAACGAGGCTTAAGTGGTTGAGTCAGTGGAGGGTCGTATTGGTGAAGCCGTGAAGGGTGCACTGAGAGGACAGATGGACTTATTGACTGTCACAGGGATCGACTTAAAGTCATCCTAAGCCTTGGGGTGTAGGAGTGACGTATAGAAGTGCACGCCGTTGGAGTGGCAGCAGTGGATCGTTGGGCAGAGCGGCCATCGGAGAATCAGAAGGTCCCCGGTTCGATTCCTCTGCTCCTCGAGGCCAGGCTTCATGTCAAAGTGTCCCTGAGCAAGACACTGAACAACTTAAACCCTATATATATATACTTCACTGAGAGTTAGTTCCCCACGGATCTAAACTTCTAGGGCTTTTCGCTCTGCATTAAATATCTCCGGAAAATAGCAGCTCTACAAGCTCGCAAAACACGTTTCAAGGTGGCGCGTTTTGAGATTGTAGATCTGCTATATATTCCACCGAACGTTTGCCACAGAATAGGGACGCTAGGGTTCATCTGTTTAACCCCTAACTGCTCCCCCAAATGTGCAAAAGTAATTTTAGGTTTGGGGATCAGTAACATCCTCTTTTTGTTACCAGGCTTTCTCAGCTTCTGGAGGATCAGATACAGAGAGAGAGAGAGAGAGAGAGAGAGAGAGAGAGAGAGAGAGAGACTATGTCAACCCCTATTAGCACACATCAAACCACATAATATATTACATGGCACATGAAACAGATGTAAATGAAATAAATAATATGCAACAGAGAATGAAAACAGGGGGTGTGGGGTTCAGTCTTCATGGAGACCTACTTCTGCTTTGTACAGTAGATACAAATTCATGTTGAAAGTAAGAGCGAAAGGATCAGCAGACTTTGAAAAAAAGCCTCTTATGAATATATGGCTGCGTTTATAATAGTGCCTTTATCCAAAGCGCTTTATAATGTGCATAATATCCACCAATTCACGCACACATTCATACACAGACGGCAGAGGAAAATATGCAAGACACCAACCAACCAGCAGTTTGGGGTTCAGTGTCTTGCTCAAGAACACTTCAGTACTAACTCAGGGGGAGCGGGGGAACCTTGAAACTTTCTAAAGCTGCCTCTCTGCCTCCTGAGCCATGCCGCTCAGGAGGTAAAGTATGTTTTTCTAGCTGACCCGTAGCCTAGCCATAACACTCTCTATACCGCTGGGAGTGTGACAGTGGCTTGTTAGATTTCCACTGTAGCAATATTAACCTTTGTGCTTCTGCAGGGGCTATACCTCAAACATGTGCTGGGGTCTGGTAATAGCAGTACAGAATGGAGCCAGGGTTGAGCAAGTCCAAAACATGTGAGAAAGGGTTGCTTCATCTTGATGGCAAGGAGAACATGTTGGATCAGCTTCTGGGAACAGTGGAGTCTATGGATAATCTTAAATCGTAATAACCCATGTCGTACGTAGACGTTGAACTAAATTCTAACCCTAACCCTGACAAGACATTTTCTGGAATATCAGTCAGTCATATAATTTCAAAATAAATGTTTCTGACTATGGCAGCAATATCAGTGTGCGGCTCAACTTTTTGTTATTTAAGTAAAATGTTTTTCTCTCTCTCTCTGTCGTTATTTGGTCAGTTTCAGTTAACTATAATATCCTTGGTACCCAGTAGATAACTGTGTAAATGTTGGAAGCCCAAATAATAGTGCAAAAGATTTGGTAGAGACAGTTCTGCTTCCTTCTGTCTGTCTAGATATGATTTTCTAATCCTTGGAATGTTTTTATTCCAAATAAAGGAAGAGATAAATCTAGATTTTGGAACAAACACAGGAACAGCAGTCTATAGCAGTGGTGGAAAGTAACTAAGTACATTAGCTCAAGTACTGGACTTGAGTACAATATTAAGGTACTTTTACATTACTTGAGTATATCCATTAAACTTCTACTTCACTACATCAAATATTGAGTCAAATATTGTACTTTTACTCCAATACAATTATTTGACAGCTTTAGTTATTAGTGACTTTTTGATTAGATTTTGATTATTAATACAAAACACACACAATAAGCTCTATTTTAAACTTTGGCTATGAGAAAATGGCCCATCTACAAGCTCACAACGCATTGCATCACGACGCATTGTGAGTTTATAGGTTGGCTATGTTTTTAAAAGTTTCAATACGTTTTTAATAATTTTAGTACTTTTACTTTGGTTCTGTAAACGTACATCTTGATTGGCTTTTGTACTTTCACTGAAACACAGGTATGTGAATCTGTCTCTGGACTACTTTAAATGGAAACCTTTTGTGCATGGTCTAGCTTATATAGAATTAAAAAATGTATTAACAAAATAAATAAAAAAGTCCCTCAGCACTACAAACGTCAACGTAGATCAAAGACACAAAAAAGCAGAAGGCTTGTTTCCATTGTTGTCGACTGAAAAAGGCAGATATATGAGTCACATTTCAGACAGCTCCTATAGGCAAAACTGAAATTATGGCTTGTGTCATGGTGGGTGGCCTTACCTTCTTTTCAAATACTCCTGCAAATACATCTCTGAAAATGTAAGTGAAAATGTTTTGTAGAACTCCATGGGGACCCATCAGTTGCAGAGGCTTCTCCGCTTTTCCTTCCTTTCATTGCTTGATCAATTTTCCCAATCAATCTACTGTAAGATTGTCTGTATCCTTATCATAGGACCACAATGGACTCCCCATGGAGTCCCCTATAGGCCTTTCAGCCTAAATGTCTGACTGTACCTTGTGCTGTTTACATTTCTGTCTAATAAAGTATTCAATCAATCACTATTAAGCCAAGAAAATGGTCTGCATTTATTCCACCATGTAAACAAACCGTAAGTGTTTAAGATAACGTAAGATTGGCCAGAAGCCAGAAGTGCAGGCACAGCACAGGAGCCAAAGATACAATATATACATTGACTTAAATAAAACTTAATTAGCATTAAATACTTTTTGTTGTTGTTTTGTTTAGTTTTTTACTCTGGAATCCACATGGGTCCAATTTTCCACTCTCTGACTTGAATTCACGCTGAGGATGTTAGTGTGTGCAGGAAGGCTTTGAGAGATTGGAATCCCTATAGCTTCACTTGTTTGAGGAAGGAAGGGGAGAGGCTTTCTCATTCTGTTTGTGCCTTTTAAATACTCAATCTCCTCCAAAACCATTGAGCTGTCTGAGCTGTCTGAGTACGCTTGCGCGTGCGCGCGTGCGCGCGCGCGTGTGTGTGTGTGTGTGTGTGTGTGTGTGTGTGTGTGTGTGTGTGCGCGCGTGTGCGTGCACATGTATGCTTGTGGCATGTTAGTGTTTATTTATTGGTGGAACACACAACCACGCACACACAAACATATACGCAGACACACACACACGCCACAGATGAAGATCAGCGTGCCAAGTTCTCCATCCCCATGATCCTTTGAGACAGCTCTGAGGAATGGCAGGTTTATAGGGAGATAGTAGATGAGAGAATAGAAGACAGAGGCATAAAGTGGGCAGAGAGAGAGAGAGAGAGAGAGAGAGAGAGCGAGAGAGTGTTGGGGACTTTCTAAGTATCCCCAGCAGAACAATAAAGTATCCTCTTCCATTCTCCGGCTCCAGGCAGAAGTTTAGCCACGGGGATTCGGGCAGAAGTGATAGAGAGGCAATGCTTGAGAGAGGTTGAAAGGAGAGGAAGAAAGAAAGATGTCATGGGATTTACACATGACTCTCTCTTAGCTGGCTCTGTGTTTCTCTTGTCTTCATTCATTGTGTAGTAGAGGGATGTGTGCCCTGCATGTGAGAATTACTATAGGTCTGCTGACGTCTCTATATGGTACCAGATCAGCCCTCAATACTGCATGCCCTCCCACCATTTTCTCATCCCGCTCTCCTCTCCTCTCCTCTCATCTCCTCTCCTCGAGTTCTCTCAATTTACCATTTTCAATTTGCTCTCTCCTCTACTGGCCAATTTCCCCATCACCTGCATCTCTCTCATGTGGCCTCCTTAGGTCTTCAAGCCAGTTAAGTAAGCCCCGCTCGAGGCTGACTAGCTGCACAAAAGCCCTTGTTTTTCTTACTGTTTACATAATGCCATAATGTACAAGAAAACCCTCTAATGCTGCTTAATGCCTGCTAATGCCGCCAGTATACATACAATACCCCCTCCCTCTCGATGCCTGACTTATACTCAGTCGCACGGTGAAAATAGCAGACCTACAAGCTGTAGCTTCAAGTCCAACTCAATCAGGTTAGCCCACCTCCAAGAATGTCTGGTGTTGATACCCGGGGACATGGGGATCGCCTTTAGCCCAGAGGGGAGATTATCCCCGTTGGCCCCTGTGGAGATCTGCGACCGCGGCCAGAAGCGTGTTGAGTGACAGGAAGTGGTATGTTTTTAGAGCGCCTGCCCCTGAAAAGCTCAACCCCGGGGCCTGCAAAGGTCAGTAGTGCTCTGCTGACTTCCCTCCTGTCCTCGGAAATTATACTGGGTCATTCATGGAGTTCCATGCTGTTCCTCCGAGCTGTAATGTTTTGACAGTGGTGGAAAGTGACTGTACATGTACTCAAGTGCTGTACTAGGGATATTTCACTTTCAAACAAGTTTGGGGTCATTTTAACGTCTATACTCTGACTTTTGTGAGCACCCCAGGCAGTTTTTAAGTTCCTTGATTCAGTATTCAGATATTTGATATTCATTTTAACAGACACGCCCCCTTCCTATACAGACCCATTGTAACTTCAGACTCCATTTTAACCATGATGGATTCATCGAAAACACCCGTCCGTGATATTGTCCTTCTAATGCATGAGGAGACCGTGTTTTTTCAATTAATGAAAAAAATAATGAAAAAAGTAATTGAAAAAAACATGGTTTCCTCACGCATTAGAAGGACAATATCAGTCACCAGAACCAAGGACGGGTGTTTTCAATGAATTTCACATGGTGAAAATGCAAATGCAAATACTTTTGAACATTTACTCAAGTAACATTTTGAATACAGGCATTTTTCCTTGTAACAAAGTTTTTCTACATTGTGGTACTCATTTTCAACTCATTTGTGGTACTCATTTTCAACATTGAACTGTCTTTAATACACCTTAGAACTGTTGTGTGGAAATAAGAAAAAAGTCCCCCCCCCTTCTATGTTGCCTAGAACTGAAGAATTGATTGAGGTCATGTGATCAGTGACATACGCAGGGTGTACTTTTGGCTCCGCCCCCTCAACCAAAAGGGGGCCAGTTGATAGGCCAATGCAATGCTGTTACTGTAACCTACTGTACTGTAAATGAATCGTGTCATTGTTGTGACATGATGGAAAAAAACGCTCCACAGGTTGGGAATTGCTATAGGCATTAACTCCTTGTGATGTTTGGTTTGCCACGCGAGGGACCCGGGTTCGATAGGATTCCCTCTTGACCTAGCGGGGGAGATGTTTAGCTATAACCCGGGTTCGAAATCTTGGGTGTTACGCTGGTGCCCCTGATCCGGATAAGGTTTCCTGGTGGGGAGAGAGGTCAAAGTGGGGTGAAGGTGGCAGAGTAGCTCAGCCTGAAGCCCCTTCGCAAGAGACCTGGGTTCTAATCTGAGTGAAGTAGAAAACCACACATATTTTCCGATACACATGGAGTCATCAGCTTCTTTTAAACTGACGGTGAGGAGTTTCACCGGGAGGACGTGACGTGTGCAGAGGAACACGCTATTCCTCCCATTTCCACTCCCTGATGAACGTAGAGCGGCGACAAAGAATGCCCTCTCCTGCGGGTTTCCCTTCCGCAAACATGGCCAATTGTTGTGTTCATTGGAGCGCCCGGCCAAGCTACACAGAGGAATCGTAACCTCAGTCCTCATTTTGATGTCATTTTAGTCATCTGAAATGTTGTACTTTTAGTCTAGTTTTAGTGGAGTTTGCAGTTAATTTAGTCGACTAAAATGTATTTTGGCAGGCCTTGATGCTGTCGTAAAATGCCTGATTTATACTTACCTGCACGTGTGCCAAAAACAGCTGATCTACAAGGTCACAACGCGTTCTACTGGAGTTTTTATTTGTTGACAAAATTCTTCATATATTTTTTATTTTGTTTTCGTCAGTGAAAAAAGGTATAACATTTTTTGTCTTTAAAAAAAGATGTAACACTGGTGGACAGGAACTTTACCCCTTCACCACCCATAGAACCCCGCCCCACTAAATCATCCTTTAAGTCTTAAGAAGTTGCTGTGCCCCCCCCCATCTGTTTTGCCTCTTTACATCTTCTCTCTGGGTTCTTCAGAAAACAAACACGTCCTTCCTGGATGCAGTATATTTTAAATTTATGTTCCCTTTGTGGGTATGTGCCCTGCATCCTGTCCTGTGTGTGTGTGTGTGTGTGTGTGTGTGTGTGTGTGTGTGTGTGTGTGTGTGTGTGTGTGTGTGTGTGTGTGTGTGTGTGTGTGTGTGTGTTTGTTGGCAGTGGAAGAGAAAATAGGTCACTACTCCGACGTATGGTTTTTGGGTTTACGCGCACGCGCGTGTGTGTGTGTGTGTGTGTGTGTGTGTGTGTGTGTGTGTGTGTGTACATGCGTCACAATACTTCTTCTGGTCCTGACCTTGCACAACATCATTATTCAAAACCAAACGGGTAATTTAAAAAATGCCACCCTGAGTGAGATGATCAATGCTCTTCTGCTCGGATTCCAAGAGTTATACTGTTACTTTTGACAGCAACTCTTTACTGGGGCCAAACATTGAGCCTTATCCCATCCATCCCATCCCCGGCACCCTATGATCCTAAACCGTTTGACAGGGATTATGTTTTCGCCCTCTTGATTCTGTCTGTGAGCAGCTAATCTCGAGCACCACTGTATCGATCGGTGTGACACTTTGTACTGATACTCCCAGTAGGCCAAAGAAGAACCTATTTTTCCCACATTAGACTCATGGTGGCACAAAAACAGGCCGCTTTAAGTTTTGGCCTATATTATGACCCTGGCCTAGGGGAACCAGGGGAACATAGCAAAAACAAGGGAGACGCAGTGTAAAAAGTATACTTATTTTATTACTGATCTAACCCAAATAAACAGACCAGAAATAAACATATGAGGTGTGGAAATCAGTAAAGTCAGTAACGTAATGTGTGTATGCATGAGTGGATTATGTAGTGTGGGTGCGAGTGTTGTATGTATTAATACAAATGTTGGAGTCAGCGATTTGACAGAAAGCTGGGGAGCAGGCTTTATATAGGGGCGTGAGCACCCGGGCCCAGGTGCACGCCAATTAGCCTGATGACCTTCATCACTCTGCTCACCTAGTCCTAGGAACCAAATAGAAACACACAAATTAGGAGGGCAAAGCAAACAACTCATAACCAGTGGAGTGAAACATATGAAGGTGAAATACATATAAGCAACTACACATACAGGGAACCGTCACACCTGACCTATAACTCTTGAACCGTAACTTGTACAAGCAAACATTTCCACCTCCATTTTGTATTTCCTTATTGCTACAATTACAGATTTTGTCCAACCTGTGTGTGTCATTTAAATGCAGGCACCTCTTAGGGCGGTAGGGCAGCAACTAAATGAAACCTTTCAATCCTCTTAAACTGTCTAATCATCAGTACACTTGAGTAACCTTTTTAATTTCAAAGACTCCCAGTTTGATATCCATTTAGGCCGTGGATGCCCATTTTGATACCGTTTTGATCTCTGGGACAGTGGGACTCCAATGTACACACTATAAAACTAAGAAAAAGTGCTCCTCAGAGCCCGCCAGGTCCGCCAGGTCAGGTAGGTTATTGTGGGCCAGCAATGTTCGTAATTCAGTCATTATAGAGAGGTAAGTGGAATCTGCAGAAGATCAGGGATTCATTTTGATGAAGTTATCGCACAGACACAATACATGTATGTTGATTTGTGTGTAGAATGTAGAATACAGTTTTGTGTTTGAGGTACTGTTAAATGTATTGGCATTTTGTTCAAAGCGAACCAGTCCTGCAAACTTCAGATGCCAATCTCAGCCAATCAGGATGGAATAATGAAAAATCATATATCAGATCTGTCTGGTTCACATGACTGTAGAAATAATGTATTCCGATGTGCGTGATGTTTCGAACTTTCGACAAAATCTGTAGGAGTAATATAAAAAAATTGAAATGTCAAATAGTAGTGGGTAGTGTGCGTGCAAAGTTTCAAGCCGATCAGTCCAGTTATGGGTAAAAACACGAATCGGCCTGTTATAGCACCACCATGAGGCCGATTTTTCACGCCTATCTGTCCAATTGTGCCGGCCAATAGCTGTACACGGACAGACGGACACACACACACACACACACGTGCGGACGGACAGAGTTCGGCCTGGCGGAGACAATGATCAGCGTTCATTTAACTCTGACAGTGTACAAATGGAAACACGGGTCCATTTGGACCCCTGGTGGTCCCCGGACTTGAAGTTGAGCAACAGTGGTCTGAACCTTCCAGAATCACAAATGAATACCTCACAGTACTGCTTTTGCACGGTCAGTGGGACCCAGGATTACCACGCAGGGGACTTAACACAGTAGTAGTAACATCTCTCATATTTTGTATTGTACACACTGTCTCCTAAAAGAATACACTAACCTATAAACATACTACTACTAATAATAATAAACTTTATTTATATAGCACCTTTCATGACATAAATGCAGCTTAAAGTGCTTTACAGAGCAAAAAACTAAAAACTAAAAATAGAACAATGGCAAAAAACAATGGCATAAAAAATATTGGTTGAAACAAAAGGCAGGGAGTCAAGCAAAACAATAAAGACATAAATAACAACACAGATATTTAGAAGAAATCAACTAAAAGCAAGAGTGAAGAAATAAGTCTTGAGCTGTGCTTTAAAACTGTCTACAGAGGGTACCTGCGTCTTAAGTGTAATGGGAGTTTATTCCAAGCAGGCGGCATGCACTCAATACTAATATTCAGAAAGCAGGTACATGAGGCTACTACTATTTCTATCATCATTTGAGTATACTATAAACATTATGGAAATTGGCCCTTCTTATAGATACTGTAGGTTATTTGGGGTGAACACATTGAGCGAACATTTCATTCCATCGTAAAAACAAAAATCCCATCAGAGTCCCTGGCTGGATGCCCAGATAGCGTTTACTGGAGTTTGTCTATGCCTGGGCCAAAGTCCTTAGACGCATTGGGTTGTTATGACAGACATACATCAGAGAAATATGACAGATAAATATAAGATATGCCCTATAAAATCATAACAAATCAATTATTTGGTTTCTTATCGTTAGCCTATACTTTACTCAGGGACACTCTATTGACCGTGAGTTGAAACACTTTCATCTAGAGAGGGATGCTCTGTGCAGTGCATATTTATGCCAGGCCAGGTGTCCTACCCAGGGATGCCTTAATAAAGGGATAGTTCACCCCCAAAATGACTTTTTTTCTATCGATTAGTCAGCCCATGGAGACTTGAATTCATGGACATTTTTTTGCTTTTGTCGCATTCCTAAGCCAATATTTTGATGACCGGCAGGCGGCAGCGGTTCCGGTAGGAGACACAAAGAATCAATCTTTGTGTCTCCTACCGGAACCGCAGCCTATCGGTCCGCTGGTATCAAATTATTGGCTTAGGAATGCGAAGAAAAAAAAAAGTCATTCTCCATGTCAAGTCTCCATGGGGTGACTAATCGATAGGAAACAATTTTTAAGTATATATTATATATATAATAAGTATATATATCTCCAAGTATATATATAATTTATAGGAGAGTTGGTTATCAAGTGAGCTCTAATGAAAGACATACAGAGGCAAAGGCAAACCTGCTCAACTGGTCTGCTCACTCTGAATAGACTTGGCACGTGTTGGCATGTGTGTCAAAGGATGTAAACAAAATGTTGTTGCTGGGGTTATGAATGGAGCCAAAAATGGAGAATTAATCTTAATCGTAGGCAACCAATGGTGACCAGTTATTAAAGAAATATTCTTAAGATTTCACTTTAATCATTACTAACTACCTGCATATAATTAATCAATAGCTATTATTAGGAAGCAGGGAATTTCAATTGGAATCCATTTCTGTCTATCAGAACAGAAGAATGTGAAGGTGGTTTCTTCATGGTCAGAGCTGCGGAAGGAGGCTGTCTCATATCCATATCCAGAGCCTGATCCAAGCATGTAGGTAGAGCCATGACTCTAGCCAATAGCCATGCTCTTTTTTTTATGCTTTCATGTAATCACCAATTAGTCCATGCTATTTCTCCCCAAATGTAGTTCCGTGCATGTCTCTCGTCTGTTCCAATCTCTCTCTCCAGCAGCATTGAATATTGTCACTTCAGGTCTTTGAACATCTTCAGTGTCTTTGTGGCGACCAGATGGACCTGCCCTATACGTGCTTTCCAACGGCTTGATTCCCCAACATCCACACTCCTCTCTTTGAACACTAGATTGGTGTTAACCAGTATGAAAGCATGAGGCCCCCGGGGGGGCCAGAGAGAGGTGCAGAGCATAATTTCTGTCTCTCGAACAGCGCTGGTGTGTCACAAAACGGATACACCCTCCACTACCCAGGCGCTTTGACAAGTGTGACCTTCCTGACACACACTGTTCCCTCTCCCTTCTCACACATGGAAGATATCTGTCCTGCTGTGAATGTGAATGTGTCTCTACCCAGTATGTTCCCAACTAGATTACTTCCATGATCCTCTTGATCCCAACGACAGCATTCAGTTACATTAGAGCAGGGGTCTTCAACGTTTTCAGGCCAAGGACCCCCTATAGCTGAGAGAGAGAGATGATGCAGGGACCCCCTACTCTATATTGTATAAAATTGTGTTTCAGATTAAAGTTGTTTTTTTTACTTAGTCTGCTCTTTTTTCCCTCTACACCTATAGCCTCTTTGCCAAAAATAGCCGATCTACAAGCTCTCAACGCCTCGCAGTGTGAGGCGTTGAGAGCTTGTAGATCTGCTATTTTTGGCTAATGTTCCCCTCAGAAAAGGAATTCTAGGGTTCATGTGGTTAATGTAAAAAAAACTAAATCCTATCACACAAAGATTTGTCGGACCCCTTATAGTAGCTCCTGAGGACCCCCTAGGGGTCCCGGACCCCCTGTTGAAGACCCCTGCATTAGAGTAAGAACAAATGAGATGGGGGGGGGGGGGGGGGGGGTGAGAAGATGGATTAGGATTTTGATGATATAATACACTTTTCCCCCTACATTTTCAAAATGTTCAAGTTGCTGATCTGAAGCTCACCTCATACCATAATTGCCTAACTCATATTTTTAAGGTTTTCAGGAGAGACAAAACAAAAGAAAATGACTTTCTGCCTAAGTCACCTATAGGCATAAAGTAATTTTTTTTTTTTGCCTAAGTCATGTTTATCTGCTTTTATTTATATCATAACTCTACTCTACTGTCCTCAGCCTATCAGAATGCTTGTTACATTCAAATCATTTTCATTACATTTCACAATCATTTCTGCCTAAGTCAAAACGTTTACATGAAAGCACTTTCTGCCTAAGTAATTTTGGAATGTAACAAGCATTCTGATTGGCTTAGGACATATGCAATAAGGCACAATGATGCAGCAGTGTTAGGGGAATAGAGCTAGGCAAAGAAATGTCAATTTGACCAAAAGGTTAGTTGGGCAATTATGCTATGAGGCTCATGATATGCTTGTTGGCTCAATTGTTGGACAGACAATAGCCAAGGTTTCAGAAAAATAATAATATATATTTCCATGTATCCACAAACTGCTGACCATGCATGCCTTGGTGTATCATGTGTATAAATACTGTAGCCACAAGGAAACAAACAAGATAAAAGCCAGATACCCGACCTGTCATGACAGGTCTCTGCCTGCTGTCTCTTCTAGCCTGTGTGCATCGATGAACTGGATGCACCACAGATGTGTGGTCACACCTCTAGCTCTGAGTCCAATATTTTGACTCGGGCCAGCTGTGACTGCTTAAATAAACCACTCACACACTGCTATGTTCACTATTCATCGTATAACGAAGGGCATAAGTGGTTAAGGTTAACCCATTAAGACCGGGAACGCATCTGTGTCATTTTTAGATTTCTTTGGCCATTCAAAAAATTGCAGATAAGCTCATAGCGCAGCAGGAGTGCCGCGCTATGAGCTTGTAGATCTGCTATTGTGTTTGAAAAATCGTGAAGGTTTGTGCAAATCTTTGAAGATATACATTTTTTAAGCGAACTCAAACCTTCTGGGGGATCCTACAAATGTCTTCTAAATCCTAACAGGTTTTTTTTTTTTTTTACTTATGTTGCTATATATCAGTGGTTTTCGAACCTTTTTCTTTCATGTCAAGGACCCCCAAAATTATATGTATTTGTCCATGGACCCCCCATCTTAAAATATTTTGTTCCAGGGACCCCAAGAAGCAAAGATTTGTGTTAAAAAATGATATATATATTTTCAAAGATTTGCACAAACTGTTATGGGCAAAGTTCTAGCTCTCTGTTATGATGACTGCTGACTGTGTGAACTTTGAATGTGAGAGAATCTAGATGGATAGATAGATACAGTAGATAGAAACCTTTATTGATCCCACAGGGGAAATTCAGGCCGCCAGAGACAACATAGCAGTAAAAAGTTAATGTTAATGTTAATAAAGTCTACAGACATAATATACACACCCTATACAGTCATCACACCTGGTGCAGAACACAAAGACACCGTCAATAAATAATAGAGTATATAGATGTTTACACCCTAGGCAAGGCAAGGCAATTTAATGTAATTTATATAGCACATTTCAACAACAAGGCATTTCAATGTGCTTTACACAAAACATCAAGCAAAGGAAACTCAATAACACATTGGAATGCATAGAACAAAATAAGTAAACATTTATAGATACAGTTACAGTGCAGAGGAGAAAAGAAAAGAGAGATAAAATAAAACTCAATCAAATACAGCAGTAAACAGAAAGGTCTTTAGTTGTGTTTTAAAAGAAATAAGAGTGGCAGCAGAAGTGCAGTTTTCTGGGAGTTTGTCCATAAAAAATAAATGCTGCTTCCCCACATTTATTTGTGGTTGTAGGAACAGAAAGCAGAGCTTTCCCAGATGACCTGAGAGGTCTGGATGGTTCATGATATCATACAAAATCAGAAATATATTTTGGCCCTAAACCATTTTAAAGCTTTACAGACAAACAGCAGTATTTTGAAATAAATTCTTTGACACACAGTTTAACGGCCGATCTACACCAGACTTTTCAAAGCGTGCGTATGCGTGGAACAATGCTGTGCGCATACAGTGCCTTTGGAAAGATCCAATTGAATGATACCGGCTACACCAAGCGCACAGATAGGCGAGCCCCGTATATTATGCAGGCTTTAAAATAGGACTGGATCTAAAAGTGCGTGTGTGCGTATATGCGTGTTGCTTTGAAAAGTCTGGTGTAGACCGGCCGTAAGGATTTAAGAACTGGAGTGATATGCTCCACTTTCTTGGTTTTAGTAAGGAGTCGAGCAGCAGTGTTCTGCTGTAAAGACACCTGCTGAGACATACACCAAGTCCTTTAACCCATGCTATATATTTTTTAGGTGATAGGCTGACTTTGTGATTGTGTTAACGTGGCTGTTTAAATTTAGGTCTGAGTCTATGACTACTTTTTGACTTGGCTAGAGGTGTTTTTTAAAAAGGTTTTGTACCTTTTCTGTTTCTCATGTGTCTATGAGGTTGATGGTACGTGCGTGCGTGCGTGCGATCCCCGGATCATTTTGTATCAGATATGAAAGATGTATGACATCACTGAATTCATAGAGAGGTTTTATCCCAGTAGTTCCATCATGACATCATGTTGATGCTTAAGAAGGGCGTTGAACAGGACCTCTGCTAATTCCCTGCTGGTCACACTGTCAAGGATCCTCCTCATGCGCGTTGGGTCTGTGTTCTCAGCACTGACTCTGGCAGCCAATTCAGCGTGGAACCCCCCACTTATCAGATCATCAACGATGGACTCCACGTTCTTGGTTTTGCTGACCAAAGCCGTCCGATTATTCTTGAAGAAAGCCTGTTTGTCTTTACACAAATCAAAGGATAACATGATGTATTAAAAAAGCTGTCTCCAGATCCTTATGGTGAAAGAAATCATGTCAAATCAATATCATGTAAAGTGGTACAGGTGATATCTGAAGGGTCTGTACCTGGAACAGATCTTTGGTTGAGGTGGTCCTGTGGAGGTGGTCCTGTGGAGGAGAGTAGTGAAAGCCTTTATTGCAGTGTAGACATTGTTAATATTATAGTTAAATAGTAAAATATTTAACTTTCTCATGTAGGCAGGTTTCTGAACTGTCCACAGCCCTCCTCTGAGACACAGAGCCCTATTATGTGGGTCTTAATTTGACGTCTTATGCAGTAATTAGGTGATAACGCCACGATCTTATGCGCAATCCCTATTACGCTGAACGCGAACACTTAAGGAATAAGACTCGCCAGCATATGTTAGGCATGGGGGAGTGTTTATATGTTAATTAAGGGTGCAATGCGGTATCTGTTATTTTGCCCCGTGACTTAAAAAGACTGCATACCGCTAAGACGTGGTGAGACCAAATGGGTGAAGTCGTCCTGTAATGTTTTCAATATGTTGCGTGTATTACAAAGACATCCAACCAGCGGTGTTTAGATGTTTTGATTGTGTGGCGATGGCGTCTATACGAGGACAACAGATGCAAATGAGCTAATAGCTATATCTGGTGCAACTAATTTGTTGTATATTGTCTTATGACAAATAAACAAATACATAAATAAACAGCAATGAAAAGTTACCCATAATTCAAGCTAAATGAATGAGTATACCTTTAACCCTCAGGTTGCTATGTGTCCACACTTGCTTCTCCTCAGGTCCTTGTACCTCCAATGAGACGACTTCTGAACTGAGATCCATGAACACCTCAAATGTTGGATGGTAATTTGGTCCGTAGTGCCGACGATAAGGCTGCGAAGCCTGAAGACACATAGAACTGTTTTACTATTGCATTCTTTTATTACTGTAGTGGTGCTAGCAATATTAGTTTTTTATGTATTATTATTGTTATCATGAATAATAATAACTAGAAGAGCGCGGGTCTTTGCCAGGCCCGGGTTGCCTACCCAGGGCCTGCAAATTTTGGAAGTCAGTCATAGTGTATGACACTGGTACCTTAGGTTGTGCGTCATGTGGAGGACAGTGCAGACTGTAGACTTCCTTTGGGGTGAGAAAACAGTCTGCAGAAGTGTCAATGTATTTATCCTCTTTGTTGTTGGTCTTGGCCATCACCTACAAGAACACCAAGACAAAATAGAGCAAGGGGCAACCTGGTTGGTCTACTCTGCACTGGATCCTGTTCGTATGGCTGTTACCGGGTGTTTTTTAATCTAATGTTCTATTTATTTATTTATCCATCTATTTCTTGAACATTGGTTTTATGACTGTCTTTGTTGTTGAATGTTATTACTACAGTGATTTCTATTTGGCTATAATAGAATAACACATGTGCTATTAGTTAGATACTTTACCTACAATACGCTGCAATTATTTATTCTGAGACCGCATTGGGATTAAGTCTTCTTACTTTTTGCACTATCCCGATAATTCTAATGTACTATCAAATAAATCAGATCAAATCAAACACCTTTACCAGATTGACAGACAATCATAATTCAATCATAATGTCTGGTACATGGGCAGGTTTTAGTGGCTATGTACGCAGGCCTTGTTACCACGGTACTTTGACTTTGCTCTTCTGTCCTTATACTAAGGTTTATCTTAAATTGTCGTCACAACTACAGACTATCATGTCTGTCTTTTCAAAATCTGAATCCATTTAATGAATTAGTACAATACGTTTAAATAGATTCAAACCCTCCGAGATGCTAGTTACTTAACAGAACATATTTTACCTCTTCAATAAGCACATTGCTTGGCAGCAGAAATACTTTCATCTCAAGTCTGTTGCTTGGTGCTCGAAGGAACAGCAGAACTTGACCATTGGTTGGTTTAGGTTTCAACAGGTTGGAAATCCACAGCCCAAACAAAGACAGATGGGGCACGTTTACAACCACGTGAGTCTTGGTCACTTTCAGCGGTTTTAAGAAGTTCACCCCCTCATCTGTGATGTGGGCCACAGAAAGGTCATCATCTGTGAAAGGTTTTTAACATTGTGCAGATCATTTAATATGAATCCTAACATTCTGTGGGGAGGACGGGAAAATCAGTCACAACACAAATGTGTTCTGTGTGTCGAAGGCTTGCCTACCAAGCGTTATGTAGGCTGATGGTTTTCATTTTCATTCTCAAAGAAGGCATTTGAAAATGTTGTGTCTGATTTTCACATCCTCCTCATTACAGGATAGGGTGTAATTTAAACATCAGCAACATTCCCTTTTAAAACATCAGAGTAGTTTACAGTAAACAAAACTTAAAAAAAGAAAAAAAAAGAATTAACAAACAATTATCTCTTTAACAATATACCTAAACCATCAAATACAACATCCCACATTGGATTACAACATATTATTGGCATAATATCATTACAATCATATTAGTGTCTGTTTCACAGTGTCACTTTGAACTTAAAAACAAAAAGAAAGACAAAACAAAAAATTGATGATTAGACAATGAGAAGAGCAGCGCCTCACCGAGTGTGACCTCACAGTGCAGCAGGTGTAGCTGGCAGACAGACTTCTGAGGACACTGGATGTCAAACAGAGGCCCTGCAGGAGCCCCTTTAGACTGGAGCCATCTTTCATCCCACTGAACAGTCCTGTAGAGGACTTCTCCTTCCCTTGTCGTTGCAAACACCAACCCTGTCACAGTGCACTGGAACAGCCCTGTCCTGGGGAACTTGAACCTGTGACACAAAGCAACCATTGTTTCTGATATCACCTACAGTATTGACTTCATTATGTCTAATCATGCCACATGTTGTATCAAGTTAATTTATAATCACAGTGGTGAAATACAGTTACCTGTATTCATTGGTTGTCTGTACTTTGTGCACTGTCGGTGTAAAACTGGTCTGAAAGAGAGAAAGCAGTAAGTAAACAATCATTAACTGTCCTGCTGTTCAATCTGTCTGATTATTCTATAGAGGAGCTGGTTTAACTCACAATGTCCATGTTTGAATGATCGTCCTCATGCAACAATGATGCCATCACTGACACATATGGCAGACTCGGGCCGGCAACTGGATGGTGGAAAAATACATTTGTGAAATACATTTTTGTGCAATCTCCATCGTTTTTGTTATTTCCATAAAAAGAGAACGGGAAGAAGAAATTGGGAGCAGGGGGAGTTTGGACAACATTTGTTCTCCCATTGGCATCCAGGGAGTACGTGTGCACATTTCCGCTGGGATCAAGCCAACAGTGCCGGAGATATAGGTGTCCACAGATGGACACACACACACACACACACACACACACACACACACACACACACACACACACACACACACACACACACACACACACACACACACACACACACACACACACACACACACACAGCACAGAAGAATATAAAGGAGATAGGTTAGGTTTCTTACGCACACTTTTCTTCGTGATCGGAGCTGCAGAAAGAGGCTGAGGCTGAGGCATATCCAGAGCCAGAACCATATTTGTAGTTAGGGCCATGCTGACGATGGTGGTCTTTCAGCCATGATTGTACTTTTTCACAGGATCTCAGTGTCTCTTTAGCATCAGGCTCTGATTGAAAATCTATGGTAAAAGAAAAAGAAAATCATGAACGGGAGGTTATTTCTTTTATTTCTTTTATTATATTTTTTTTACTAAAATGCTTTCATGTAATCACCTATAGTCCATATGTTTCCCCCCAAATTTAGTTCCATGCATGTCTCTCGTCTGTTCCACTCTCTCTCCAGCAGCATTGAATAAGCAGTCAGGTCAGGTCTTTGAACATCTTCAGCTTCTCCTTGGAGACCAAACCTTCTCCACGTCTTCTCCAAGGACTTGGCCTGGTTGTGTACATGGACCGTTTGCTCCTCCGTCTTTTCAGACACGTCCGACGATGGCTCACCAACCGCCACTGTACAGGAAATACCAAAAACATAATACTAAAATCTGTACTGTAGGAAAGTTACTTTCAAAATGCATTATATTACACGTGACATATTATGTGGCAATGATGGACAGACTAACTCTTCATTGGTGTTCATGAAGTGTAAAAAACTACAAATAACATTTTCTAATGTCTTAAACTTGACATTAACTTGCCTTATATTACTCATTGATAGTATTGAAAGTAGTATTTTTGATGAATGTTTTACAATGTTTATGAAAATATGCTAAACGTTTCCATGCTAAGGGCCTCCAAATAGCCATAGGCTGCAGCCCCCCATTGTGAAATGGCTTACTCACAAAAAAAACAAAAATAGACGATCATATCTGGATACTCACTGAAAGGTGGTATTGTCATACTTCGATTCCCCTTAACGATGTGGCGCATTTCCCAGTTTTGGCGATCCCATTCATTGTCGAGTTCTTGGACGACCTCCTTCGCAGCTTCATCGTTCCTGCTGTCTCCGACACCTTTGCCCCCCGTCTCAGTACGAGGTTCCTCTTCTCTCTCAGGTTCAGCGCTTAGATAGAAGAAGTGGTTCCCAGCCAACATCTCCTCCATCATCTCCAGCAGCTCTGTGACCTGAGTTCTGTCTGCCTTGTTCTTGCTGTAGAGGCAGTGATATCTGGTTGGTTCCATTTGCAAAGAAAGACGAAAAAAGAAAAAAGGGGAAAAGGAGGGGGGGGGGATTTTATCAACCGCTATCATTGTAAAGGAAAAATAAATGTGAACAAATGTGAACAAATTCATTTTTTGGATACAAAAAAAATAGTTTTACATTTAACTTTATTTTTTGCCCCAAATAGGCATGCACACAAGGTTTAAATATCAGCACCTTTTTTATTGTGATATTATCAAAGATAAATATCAAACATATCAACAGTCTACATTTCCAAAGAAGTAAATCTGACCAGAAGCAGGGATGATAAAACATTTCCACAGAGGGGGGATATCAAAATCAGAGGTGCATACCTGTTTCCACATCGCTCGATGAGCTCGATGAGAGGCTTTCCTTCACTGGCGATGTGATGCTCAACGGTTTTGTCCCCGAGGCACTCTCCCCATGTTAACACCACAATGACATGTCTCCACACTCTCTCCCCCAGCAGCTTCATGTTGTCCAACGTGATCTCCAGCTGTTCCTCTGTGAACGACGTGGTCGGGGGAAACATCAGCAAGATGACATTTGGCGACGGAGAGCACAGAGACACCGCGCTTATGACCTCTGACTTCACAGAGGGAGAAGTAAACAGTGCGGGGAAGAATTTCCACCATCCAGGAGTGTCCACGACGGTGACCTTTCTCCCAGCCACCTCACCACTTCGCACTGCGGATTTAAGCGTTCTGCAGCCAGCCTGGAACTCCTCAGCATTCAGAATGGTGTTTCCAGCCTCGCTCTTCCCAGCAAACACCCATCCAAGCAGCAGAATTCTCAGCTCAGGTCGCTCTCCTCCTGTGTGATCAAACAGTAGCTATGAATTTCCAAGTTCTATTCCATTGTAATTTTCTCTGCCAGGCCGAAGGCTGGGGACGGAGATTATGTTTTAGCCCCTGTGTGTCTGTGTCTGTCTGTCTGGAGCTAATCTCGCAACCCGCTGGACCGGTCAAACACACACGCACCGAATCTTTCAAATTGTCCTCATGGTTGTCCTCAGCCACCTTTACCTGTAACTCTGTAACCATAGGATGTGCAATCAAATTTGTGTGTGTCCGTCCATCCACTGGACCAATTAGTGTCAACTTTGCATGCACTCTCCCTTTAGGGCCAAGGACATTTTGGCCTATAACTCCTGAACCATATAACTCTCTTGAACCATATGTATAATCAAACAATCTTATGTCTGGATTCCTTGGCTCAAAACAACTCCCCATATAGGCCACACCCAGTTCTACCTAACTATATTTTCTTTAATTTAGCATTTTCTTCAAAATACACTATTTGAGATCATTTTTCCATATTTAGTCCAAAACTCTCACAAATCATTACACATTATCTCTGTCACTATCAATCACAAATGTCACTATTTGTCAAAGAAACATGATTTGTCCAGTGACAGAAACAGGGTTTACATATTCCATACCTGTTTGCCAATTGATTTCCAAAATGTGTGGGGTCTACAAAGCTATGTATCATGAATGCAACATCCAATCAACCCCATTTGGGATCTCATGTTGAGGGAACTCTATGAGAGCCTAACTCGTGACGCTGTGACGCTGCTTCGTGACGCTGTGACGCTGCTTCCGTGTGCGCTGCTCGGCGGCTGCACCGCGACCTGAGAGTTTGCTTGTGTGCCTTATTGTTTAGTTATTTGTATTGTCCGTGTCTATATGTCGTCACATGTAAAGATGTGCAATGTCGCCAAGATGAGAGCCGCAGAGGTAGCTCTGCTGATCCTGGTCATTTGTAACTTCTGTGGAAAGTGCTGGTCGATAGAACCGGGGACTCGGCTCGAGACAAACATCTGGCGTGAAAACGGCGCTACCGGGATCGTCCATGTGTACAGCCGAGCTGCACTACTGGCATTACGGCCGCCGGAGCCGAACACAACGGCGGGCCACGTCCACTTGCCGGTGTTGGATGACATACCCGTGGAACTGATCCGAGGAAAGAGGAGGAGGAGACGAGGAAAAAGAGGGGGAATTCGAAACCGTTTACAGAGGAGATTCACCCGCCCCCCGCTCCCCTTTATCGTTCTGGCCAACGTGCGATCCTTGGATAACAAAATCAGCACGATAAGAACATACACAAGGTACAGCTACGAATTTCGTGAGGCATCACTGTTATGTTTCACTGAAAGCTGGTTAAAACCATCAAAACTAGACTCACTCTATGAGGTCCCCGGATTCACTCTGGTGCGACTGGACAGAGGTGGAGGGAGTGGTTACGGTGGAGTATGTGTGTACATTAATGATCTCTGGTGTCGATCCCATTCCGTCAAACTCGGGATATGGGACGATCCCAACGTGGAAATCCTGGGCATGACTTTAAGACCGTTCTATCTCCCCCGCGAATTTGGGTGCATTCTACTGTTCATAGTCTATGTGCCTCCTAAAGGGCCAGGAAGAGCAGCACAGGCAGCAAAAACCATTGCTGACTGTGTACATGGACTACAACTACAGTACCCAGAGGCACCAGCAATCGTACTTGGAGACTTGAACCAATGTTATCTAGACACTGTGTTGCCAGGATTTGTACAGTATGTCAAGGATGCGACTAGGAAAAATAACATTCTGGACAAGTGTTATGTGAACATTCCAGATGCATATGTTGCCAAGGTAGGCCCGCCTATATACCTCTGACCATAATGTTGTGTACATGACTCCAGTTTATAAGTCAAAACTGAAGAGAGGAAAGGTGGAGAAGAAAGTAGTTAGGACATGGACAAATGAAAGCAAGGAACAACTAAAAGCATGCCTGGACTGTACAGATTGGGACACTTTTAGAGATGGTTCATTGGACGAAATAACCACAGTTACAAATGATTACATTAATTTTTGTGTACAGCTGGTTGTTCCTACAAAGGAAATTAAAATCTATCCGAACAATAAAACATATGTGACCAAGGACATAAAGAATATAATAAATGAAAGGAAAACAGCCTTCATAAGCAAAGATTTCGGTGCACTCAAATTGACAGAAAATAAGCTAAAAACAAAAATGAGGCAGGCAAAATTGGCACATAGACAGCACCTAGAGGATGCGTTCAAAGCTAAAAATCACAAAAAGGCGTGGGATACTATGAAATCCATGACAGGAATGTCAGCCCCAACCAAACCTATTGTGACAGACAATGAACTTGGCTTTGCCAATGACCTAAATACTTTCTATGCCAGATTCGAATCATTGGGCGATTCCTCTAAGTGCACTGAAATACTTAAGGCTGTAACACCTGCCCCCTCAGACAGAATTATCATCACTGAAGAGGATGTCAGGAAAGTGTTTCGGTGTACTAACACAAGGAAAGCTAATGGGCCGGACGAGTGCAGTGCTTTTCTCCTCAAAAACTTTGCATCCGAGTTGGCTCCTGTGTGGCAACCAATATTTCAAACCTCTGTAGACACACATATAATTCCTCTGTGTTGGAAAACCTCACACATAAAACCATTACCCAAAATCCAATGTCCAAAAGAACATAAGGATTATAGACCCATAGCTCTTACTTCAGTGACCATGAAATCACTGGAAAGAATACTGTTGCAACATCTTGTGAGTATAACTAAAGACAAATTTGACCCCTGTCAGTTTGCTTATAAGAAAGGTTGCGGTACAGAGGATGCGGTTGTCACACTGGTCCACTTCATTACAAAACACCTAGATAAGTCTAATAAGAATCATGCAAGGGTGCTGTTCTTAGACTTCTCTTCAGCCTTCAATACAATACAGTCTGATATTCTGGTGTCAAATATGGTACAGTTGGAACTGAATCCATACTTAATTCACTGGTATGCTTCCTTCCTTACTAACAGAGTACAGAGGGTGAAAGTGAACAAAACCCTCTCCTCAGCATTAACCACTAATGTTGGTGCTCCCCAGGGTTGTGTAAGCTCAGCTGTATTGTTCACCCTTTATACTGACAGCTGTAGTACTGAGAAATGTCTGTCTGAATGTCGCACTGACAAGCCAGACCAATACATTCTAAAGTACTCTGATGATACAGTTTTGATTTCTCTTTTGGATAGTTCCAGTGATCCTGGACTGCACCAACACAGAGTAAATAAGGTGGTGGAATGGAGTGATAACAACGCTCTTATCATTAACACAAAAAAGACAGAAGAGATTGTTTTTGGTGCCCCACTAGAGATACACAGATCCCCTATTACTATTCATAGTGAACAGATCAACCAGGTATGTTCGTATACATACCTAGGAGTAGTAATAGACCACCTTTTGTCATGGAAAGACCAGATTGAATCAGTGGGTAAGAAGACAAAACAAAGAGTCTATTTCCTTCGCCGTCTGAGATCTTTTGGTGCTAGTAGACAGATTCTTCTTTTGTTTTTCACTTCTGTTATTATGAGTGTCCTGCAGTACTGTAGTACCACCTGGTATGGATGTCTGTCTGTAGCTTTAAAGTCACAACTGCTGCAACAAGTGAACATTTGTTCAAAGATTGTGGCTCTATACATCTACGTATGATAACAGTATGATAAGGTTGGCAAGGAATATCACTTCAAACACTAGCCATGCTTTGTATGGAGAATATAGGTTGCTGCCTTCAGGAAGGAGATACAGTGTTCCTACATACAATAAGGTCAAACTGAAGAGGTCCTTTGTCCATCAGACGACATTGAGGCTTAATCAGGAGTTATAAGCCAGGGGTAGGCTGAGTGGTGGACATTGCTCTTGTCTTTGCATGTCTTTATGTATGTATTTGTATTTTGTTGTTTTCTTGTGTCATGTCAAATGTGTGTACTGTTATATGTTGCATACATGGCTGTTTCTGGGTCGCAAGACAAATTTCAGTGCAAACTGACAATAAAGTATTATCGTATCGTATCGTAACTCCAAAGGTGCTGTCACTTCTGCAGTAAGGGGGTGTCACAGATGCCAAAAGTTGCACCATATATCTATTTCCCCCACAACTTGCGCAGGACTTGGCCGTGTATGTCAATCTGCCAAACATCCCAAAATTACAAATGAACTCACCTGTTATGAGACCTCTGAGTTTTCGTTTTTGTGTTTGAGAGGTCAACCGCATGTCGGCGGCTTTCTGTACCACCTCCCTCCTCTTGTCCTCGGCGCTCTGCATCAGCTTGCCGTCACTCTCGTAACGGCAGCCTCCGTTGCCGGACACCATGGCGTCGATTTTGTCAAACAGCTCTTTGACCTTAGCGTCGCTGTTCATGTCTTCATTGCAGAGGACGTGATACCTGTTGCCGCATTGCCGCATGAGCGACTGAAGCGGGACCCCTTCACTTTGTATGTAGTCATCGATGGCTGGGTGGGCCAGTCCCGAGCAAAACACGATTATTGTGTGGTCCCAGACGTTTTCGCCGTAGAGGGTTTGCAAATGCTCTACCGTTGCCCTCTTGTAGCTCTCTTTGTACACTAGGTTGGTGTTAACCACCAGTATGAAAGCATGAGGCCCAGGGGGACAGAAAGAGGTGCAGAGCGTCATTTCTGTCTTGAACAGCGCTGGCGTGTCACACAGAGGATACCCCCTCCACCACCCAGGTGCTTTGACAAGTGTGACCCTCCTGCCACATACTGTTCCCTCTCCCTTCTCACTCTCAGAAGATATGTCTGTTGCAAACGTGTCTCTACCCAAGATGATGTTCCCAACCAGATGCTTCCAGGACCCTTTTGATCCCACAAGGACAGCATTCAGTTCTGTTACAGTAAGAGCAAAGGAGAGAGAGAGAGAGAGAGAGAGATTAGAATTTTGATATATATACTGTATATCGACTGTATATATAATTTAAATATGTAATAAAATATAATATAATACAATACACTTTTAAACACTTTCAACCACGATGTCCCTATTTTGGGTATAGGCAACATTTGAATAAAAATCTGAATGCAATATCATTGCAGTAAATGGTTAATATTGCTGTAAATGGTTATATACTGTATGCAATACATGGTAATGGTTAATAAATGGTATTGGTTATTCCTGAGCTGAAGTGTCTAAATTAAAGGTAGGGTAAGTGATTTGCGTTGGTTAAAATAAGTGTTAAATAGCTCTATATTCTGATAGTACTCATTACTATAGAGTGTTTGTTCAGTAACAGGAGTCTCCTTGTCTCTCCAGCTCTTTATTAAACAGAAAATGCATTTTCGTTTCAGTTTCAGTTTCATTTCCAATTTTATCCAACCAGGACAGAGAACTCAATCAGGATACAGATTAAACAAGTGAAATTGGAAGTGATGACACTAAGAAATGAGCAGGCAAAATTGGAACTGGAACACTATACAAATTAAGCTTAAAAATGGGTACTTTCTCCTGATTGGCTGAGATTTTGACACCTACCGGAAAATGTATTTTCTGTTTATTAAAGAGCTGGAGAGACAGGGAGACATCTGTTACTGAAAAAACACTCTATAGCAATGATTACTATCAGAATATAGTGTTTTAACCTTTTAACAAAACACTTTTTGTTTTAACCAAAAAATATCACTTACCCTACCTTTAAATTCAGCGTAGCGATAGTTCATGTAGGCACGGAAGGCTCATACTCCCACAAGTCAGTACTTTCAACCTCACGTCCTTCTCATTCGCTACAAGCCAACTCACTCACGCCCTCATTCCCACAGTGTCTCTCTGGCGGTTCATTTAAGGTAGCCTCTGTTCGGCTGTTCATTCTATGTGCATAGCTGTCAGCGTCATCAGCTGTCTGTGTCAAAATTCCTCCACCTCCCCGGCCTCCTCCCTGAGGCATTTAGTTTGTGGTTCTATGGATTGTGCTATTATATGTGGTAGTTTAATTATGTATTGAAAGTTCAATGTTACAGTATGTTCATGTTATATCTGTATTTCATGTTCTGCTCTGGGGGTTTGTGATTTCGGATCTGTAGTCCTGCTTGAGCAGGTAATCTGTAATATCACATGAGTAGAGTCACAAGTGCCAAATCTGAATGCAATATCATACATGGTTATATATACAATATATGGTAATAATGGTTCATAAATGGTATTGGTTATTCCTGAGCTGAAGTGTCGATGAAGCTCAGTTGTTGGACAGATGACAGCCAAGGTTTTTTTTCTCACAAAACTAAAGCTGTTTTTATTTCCATGTAGACACAAACTCCTTGCCATGTTTCATGTGGCTAGATAGCACAAGGAAATAAACAACATTGCATACTTGACCTGACCTGACAGTGGCTGTTTCTCACTCAGTCCTGAGCAATACTGCAGTATACAGTAGAAATATTAGTAAAAGTCCGGAATTTGAAATGTACTTTTGTAAAAGAACAAAAGTCTTGGCATCAAAATATACTTAAAGTACCAAAAGTAAAAGTAATCATTATGCAAAATTCAAGTTCTCAAAATGAATGAAAATCTTTTGAAAATAGCCTAAATATATAGGGCTGAGCGTGGTTGATGTATGTTTTGTAATAATAATTCAAATTTAGTAAGTAACTAAAGTTTTCAAATAATTATAGTGGAGTAAAAAGTACAATATTTGCCTCTGAGATGTCATGGAGTAGAAGTGAAAGTATTGAACATTGGAAATACTCAAGTTAAGTAAAACTGCCTCAATATTGTACTCAAGTACAGTACTTGAGTACATGTACTTAGTTACTTTACATCACTGACCAGATGTGTAGTCACAACAGCTCTGAGTCCAATTAGTTACAAGGAATTAGTACAAGAAAGTGGTTAATATATAATGTCAGATATCAGAGACTGACCTGGTAAAGATGACGCTTCCTCCATGGCTTTCTCAGTTTCCCCCAAATCCAGAGTTTGTTTAACGGCAGTGAACTGTTTTGGCGCAGATCTAGTTCTTTCTCTCTGTTACGACTATTGGCTGTGTGGACCTTGAATGTGAGAGGATCTTATCGGAAGATCTCTTTATTTATCTAACAAACAGGACTGACAGCATAGTTTCACTTACAGGAAATGATTAGGTTGTTTTTTCTCTCTCAAGGTATGTTTAAGGCGTGTTTTGTCCGGTTCAGATTTAGGCAACAGTTTGTTTGTTTGTTTGTTTGTTCATTCATTTTGAGCGTTTTATGTTTTATTACAGATAGGTCAGTGTAGAGAGGAAAGGAAACCAAGGTCAGAGACAGAGGAGAGACAAGCGAGACAAGACAGGTTGGATTTGAACCCGGGTGGGCTGTGCTCTCACTGGCTGAGCCACCAGGCACCCCTAGGCCAGTGGTTCTCAAAGTGGGGTCTGGGGACCCGCAGGGGTCCTTGGGGGGGTTCCAGGGGGGGGTCCCCAGCTAAATTAGTTAATGGCATCAAAATCAGTTTAACCTGAGAGTTGTTTTCTAATTAAGGGTGGCGAGCGGTGAGAGTGGCGCCTTATAGATGACACCTCCAAGGCAGTATCACACCAGAGGTTGTGAAGTTTATTAAACAAGTAGAGAATGATATGGCACTGGTCACATTGCGTCATCAGGAGATATGAATCATAACAGATACAGGAAGGAGCAGAAAGGAACAGCGATGATATATTACAATGAAATGCATGTCAACGGTTGCATTCCATATCTCTGTGTTCACATGGGCACAGTGTCCTGACATATAGCAGTGGCCAGGGCACAATGCACAATACTTCTTGACCACAGTGATAAAATCTATTAGGTTATTAGACAGATGCTAGTTTCATTGTTTACCTTTTATTCTATAGTTTTAATGTAGGCTACATTATGATGATTATTTTTATAGTAATTGTTAGACTGTTTTTTGGTTTACATGTTATCTTACTGAGGCACTACACTGTCTCTCTGCATTTGATGTATGTGTTTAGTCCTTATAGTAAGTAGGAACATCTGCTAAATGCCTGAATAGTAAATTCCTACACATTGAGAGTGTATGCTCCGTTGTGAGCTTGTAGATCTGCTCTTTTTTTTGTTGCTATTTTGGACAATTTTGGGGACGCCACATTTAAAGTGTTCTGTACCAACTGTACCTCATACTTGTATTAGCAATGAAGTGTTTCTGATTCAGGCTCTGATTGTGTGATTATTTGCACAAGCGGTTCATTGACTCAATATGCTAATGTAGTGCTGGAAATGTCACGGTGCGGGGCAGAGAGTTGTAGGACCCAAGCGCAGACAGTGAGCGGAGACAGAGCAGTACAGATGCAGGGGGGTTTATTAACTAAACAGGGAATACACAGCAACACAAGGTAACAGACAGAACACAGTAACAACATTAATGAACCAACACAGACTGGAAACAGAGGGGCATATTAATAGACAGGGACTAACTAGGCACAGGTGAGAACAAAGGACAATTAACACATGATTGGCTGTAACAGAACAAGACACAGGTGAACTACAATTGCAAAGACATACTGGTGAGACAAGACAGGAAGCAACAACTAGGGCAGACAGGAAACACCAAGACAACACTACAGAATAAGGGTACAAGGAGAACAGGGAACAATACAACAGGAAGAGTGGCCAAAAGGGTCCAAAAGGGTCCAATACCATATAAGGTCAGACACGGGCTAAATAATAAAGTCACAGTCCACGGTCCGAGGAGCGGACCGTGACAGGAAATGTACCAATATCAACATGTCTACCTCCAGCACGTAGGGGAGGGGCACAGACAGCTCGTCAATATGACCACCTGCGCTCAATATAGGTTCCTTTTTACTTACCTATATAATGATTCACACTAATCCATTTAACCACTTCAATCCTGTATACTTAGTTCACCAGGATCCATGGCTCTATACTTGGTCTCATGATTTTTTCCCCCTGTACCTTTGTGGTGACGCATTTGTAGTGACGCATTTGTAGATCGACTAGTTAAGGGAGAATTGTCACTTTTTTTGCCCAGAATAGGGATGCTCAGGTTCAAGTGTTTAAATGTTACCTTGTTTGTCCGGTGCATTAACAATCTGTGATGGGTGGCTGCTCATCAGTAAGCCACAAGGACAGCACCATAATGCTGCACACATATTATGACAAAACACATCAGCATTTAATGTTTTATATATATATATATATTTTTTTTTTGTCTGTTTAGTAGGCTACAGCCCACACTTTGGGCAGTTAGTGGGCCTACCTCCAGTCAAGGTGGCTGTATGTTCTGAAATATAGGCTACTGTAGGCCTACAGTAAAATGTATTCTGAGGGTTTCTGTATTTCTGCATGATGTAGTTTGGAATCAGTCCCTCATTGCACACAATTGAGCCCAAAATGTACTTACCTTTCTCTTTTCTTTTTTTCTTCTTTACTCCTTTTTTTATTGATATAACAGTCACACTCTGCCTGCTGTCTCTTCTAGCCTGTGTGCATCGATGAACTGGATGCACCACAGATGTGTGGTCACACCTCTAGCTCTGAGTCCAATATTTTGACTCGAGCCAGGTGTGACTGCTTAAATAGAGGGTATGCGCATGCTTAAAGTGAATGGCACATCGAGTGGCAAAGCGAGTGGCAAAGCAACATGCAAAGTGAGTTTAACATTGTTTAATGTTGTTTAATGCAATCAGATATGACTTTTCTGTTTGGATGCATGGGCTGTCAAGGCCAGAAAGTATTTTTTTGACACTCAGTAGGCATTCCTGCATTAACTTCCGGGTTTGATGATGATGTCACACGCATACCCTCTATAAACCACTCACACACTGCTATACTATTCATCGTATAACGAAGGGCATAAGTGGTTAACCCATTAAGACCGGCAACGCATCTGTGTCATTTTTTGATTTCTTTGGCTATTCAAAAAATTGCAGATAAGCTCATAGCGCAGCACGAGTGCCGCGCTATGAGCTTGTAGATCTGCTATTGTGTTTGAAAAATTGTGAAGGTTTGTGCAAATCTTTGAAGATATAAATTTTTTAAGCGAATGCTTGTAAATCAAACCTTCTGGGGGATTCTACACATGTCTTCTAAATCCTAACAGTTTTTTTTAAACTTATGTTGCTATATATCAGTGGTTCTCAAACCTTTTTTTTTCATGTCAAGGACCCCCAAAATTATATGTATTTGTCCATGGACCCCCCATCTTAAAATATTTTGTTCCAGGGACCCCAAGAAGCAAAGACTTGTGTTAAAAATTAATATATATTTTTTCAAAGATTTGCACAAACTGTTCTGGGCAGAGTTCTAGCTCTCTGTTATGATGACTGCTGACTGTGTGAACTTTGAATGTGAGAGAATCTAGATGGATAGATAGATAGATACAGTAGATAGAAACCTTTATTGATCCCACAGGGGAAGTTCAGGCCGCCAGAGACAGCACAGCAGTAAAAAGTTAATGTTAATGTTAATAAAGTCTACAGACATAATATACACACCCTATACAGTCATCACACCTGGTGCAGAACACAAAGACACAGTCAATAAATAATAGAGTATACAGATGTGTACACCCTAGGCAAGGCAAGGCAATTTAATTTAATTTATATAGCACATTTCAGCCTGTTTGTCTTTACACAAATCAAAGGATAACATGATGTATTAAATAAGCTGTCTCCAGATCGGTATGGTGAAAGAAAAAATATCTGTGGATATCATGTGGTACAGTTGATATCTGAAGGGTCTGTACCTGGAACAAATGGAACAGGTGGAAGGTGGTCCTGTGGATGAGAGCAGTGAAAGCCAAAAAGAGAGAGACTGTTGGTCTGAAAGAGAGAAAGCAGTCAGTAAACAATCATCAACTGTCCTGCTGTTCAATCTGTCTGATTATTCTATAGAGGAGCTGGTTTAACTCACAATGTCCATGTTTGAATGATCGACCTCATGCAACTTCTCTGACACATATGGCTGACTTGGGCCGGCAACTGGATGGTGGAAAAATTATTATGTGAAATTATTTTTTCTGCAAGCTCCATCGTTTTTGTTATTTCCATAAAAAGAAAACGGGAAGAATAAATTGGGGGCAGGGGGAGCAAGGGGAAGAGAGAGAGAGCAACAACAATATATCTACATAATTTATTTACACATACCGTAACTATCTAGTGCAGTAAGTACCTGAGGTAAAACATAAGGTTCATAAATTCGGTATTTATAGTGAGCCCCCCAACCAGTTATTACACTGGCCTGGGGCGCAGCCCGAAGAAATAAAAAAGAGAAAACATAGGAGAAGACAAAGAAGACTAGACTAGGACAACAAGAAACTCAAGAGTCATCTCCAGTGAAAAGGTGGGTCTTTAGCATGCTTTGGGGCAGATTTGATGCACAAAGGAAGTTTGACAGAAAAAGCTCACCTTTTAGTGCATCTAACAGGGAGCCATACCTTCCTGTTGAACACAGTCATGTTATGCCTGAGTGTTATTGTCATGTCAAAGTCATGTTTTGAATGGTATACACTACAATGTCTGCTCCAGTTCAGTGCATGTATCAATAAGTACAGCGATGGAAACTAATACATTTTACTGCTCTTCATTTGTGAGGTGTGTTTTACTGTTACCTTTCAATGTTTTTTATGAATGTTTCATTACTTCTACTTACATCCATCTCCTCCTGGTGGGGATCTGGGTGAAAAAAAAGATGATAAACAAAATTACAATCTAGAAGATAAAATGTCATCAATACATTTTATCTTCTAGATCAGTGGTTCTCAACCTGTGGGTCGGGACCCCCCACATGATTTTGGGGGGTCCCCAGATGACAGTGAAGTGACAATGTAAGGACTTTTAATATCCCTTTTTAATACACCTCAAAAACAAGGAAAAGAAAAAGACCATTACTGCATCAAAAGTAATCAACAAACTGTAGGCTACTATAAAAACTGGTCAAAACATTGGCCAAATTAATAATATAAGAAAGAGGCACAGATTGTGAAAATAGCCGATCTACAAGCTCACCACGCCTGGCCTTGGGAGGTGTTAAAAAAGCCAATTGTAGATCGGCTCTTTTCACAATATTTATCTGTGGAACCGAAGATTTAATGCCAGTCAGGGTGGGGGGTCCCCGGTTCAAATATGATTATTTTTGGGGAGTTCAAATATGAGGAGGGGGGGGGGGGGGGGGGGGTTGAGAACCACTGTTCTAGATTGTAATTTTGACATTGATGATAAAAGAAAATTAAGAAAATAAACTATGTAACAAAAAAGTCTTATGATATTATGTATAACAAGTTTAATTCAACAATATAATATCGACAAATAACCTTTATGTCATAAAACAAAACATTAATCGCATAATCTTAGGCTTTATGTTAACCACAGACCTTATACTGCAGACATTGGACATTCTGTTCATTCATTTTGGCCCGTGGGAATATATTGTGTCTTCTGGTCACACTGAATTAAATTCATGGACTTTCCTTTTGGGAAATGTGGACTGTCTCATATGTTTGATATTTATTTTTGATATAACAATAACAATAAATAAATACAAACTTAAATAAACTAGAAAAAGTGCTCCTCAGAGCACAGGTCTCCGACCAGGTCAGTCAGGTAGGTTAGTGTGGGCCAGCAATGTTCTGAAGTTGCCATTTAGGATGGAATGTGAAACTGGCATCCAGGGAGTACGTGTGCACAGTTTCGCTGGGATCAAGCCAACAGTGCCGGAGATATAGGTGTCCACAGATGGACACACACACACACACACACACACACACACACACACACACACACACACACACACACACACACACACACACACACACACACACACACACACACACACACACACACACACACACACAGAGAATGTAAAGGAGATAGGTTAGGTTTCTTACGCACACTTTTCTTCGCGATCGGAGCTGCAGAAAGAGGCTGTCCCATGTCCAGAGCTTGAACCATCTTTGTAGTTAGGGCCATGCAGATGATGGTCTTTTAGCCATGATTGTACCTTTTTACAGGATCTCAGTGTCTCTTTAGCATCAGGCTCTGATTGAACATCTATGGTAAAAGAAAAAAAATCATAAAACGGGAGGTTATTATTTATTTACTTAATTACATTTTTTGAGCGGTGTAGCCGCTCCTATAAGTGGGGTTTGGACACCTCATTAGTACACCCTTCGCTGTACTGTGATTGGCTCATAATAGCACACCCCTCTACATTAGTACACCCCTAGATGTACTGTGATTGGCTGACTCTATTGGCTGACTCTATTCAGCACTGTGATTGGCTAGCGAGACACATGATGAAATTAATAACCTATAAATAGGACTATGCCCTTAAAAAAAAACACTATTTTTTAAAAGTGAGCTTCCATCTCCGTGATGACCACACCGCTCACTTCACGCTGGGTGTGATTTTTTTTACTAAAATGCTTTCATGTAATCACCAATAGTCCATATGTTTCTCCCCAGATTTAGTTCCATGCATGTCTCTCGTCTGTTCCACTCTCTGTCCAGCAGCATTGAATAAGCAGTCAGGTCAGGTCTTTGAACATCTTCAGTTTCTCCTTGAAACCTTCTCCACGTCTTCTCCAAGGACTTGGCCTGGTTGTGTACATGGACCTTTTGCTCCTCCGTCTTTTCAGACACGTCCGACGACGGCTCACAAACCGCCACTGTACAGGAAATACCAAAAACATAATACTAAAATCTGTACTGTAGGAAAGTTACTTTCAAAATGCATTATATTACACGTGACGTATCATGTGGCAATGATGGACAAACTAACTCATCATTGGTGTTCATGAAGTGTAAAAAACTTTTGACATTAACTTGCCTTATATTATTACTCATTGATAGTAATGAAAGTAGTATTTTTGATAAATGTTTTACAATGTATATGGAAATATGCTAAACGTTTCCATGCTATGCCAAAAAGCCATAGGCTGCAGCCCCCCATTGTGAAATGGCAAAAAAAAAAAAATAGCCAAATATAGCCGATCATATCTGGATACTCACTGAAAGGTGGTATTGTCATACTTCGATTCCCCTTAACGATGTGACGCATTTCCCAGTTTTGGCGATCCCATTCATTGTCGAGTTCTTGGACGACCTCCTTCGCAGCTTCATCTTCCCTGCTGTCTCCGACACCTTTGCCCCCCGTCTCAGTACGAGGTTCCTCTTCTCTCTCAGGTTCAGCGCTTAGATAGAAGAAGTGGTTCCCAGCCACCATCTCCTCCATCATCTCCAGCAGCTCTGTGACCTGAGTTCTGTCTGCCTTGTTCTTGCTGTAGAGGCAGTGATACCTGCATGGTTCCATTTGCAAAGAAAAAAGGGGAAGAATTGGGATTTTATCAACCACTATCATTGTAAAGGAAAATAAATGTGAACAAATGTGAACAAATTTTAAAAAAATAGTAAGAAATTGAAAAAGTTTGACATTTACCTTTATGTTTTGCCCCAAATAGGCATTTTTTATTGTGATAGTATCGAAGACTAATATCAAACATATCAACAGTCTACATTTCCAAAAAAGTAAATCTGACCAGAAGCATGGATGATAAAACATATCCGCAGAGGGGGGGATATCAAAAGCAGAGGTGCATACTGTACCTGTTTCCACATCGCTCGATGAGCTCCATGAGAGGCTTTCCTTCACTGGCGATGTGATGCTCAACGGTCTTGTCTCCGAGGCACTCTCCCCATGTTAACACCACAATGACATGTCTCCACACTCTCTCCCCCAGCAGCTTCATGTTGTCCAACGTGATCTCCAGCTGTTCCTCTGTGAACGACGTGGTCAGGCAAAACATCAGCAAGATGACATTTGGCGACGGAGAGCACAGAGACACCGCCCTTATGACCTCTGACTTCACAGAGGGAGAAGTAAACAGTGCGGGGAAGAATTTCCACCATCCAGGAGTGTCCACGACGGTGACCTTTCTCCCAGCCACCTCAACACTTCGCACTGCGGATTTAAGCGTTCTGCAGCCAGCCTGGAACTCCTCAGCATTCAGAATGGTGTTTCCAGCCTCGCTCTTCCCAGCAAACACCCATCCAAGCAACAGAATTCTCAGTTCAGGTCGCTCTCCTCCTGTGTGATCAAACAGTAGCTATGAATTTCCCAGTTCTATTCCATTGTAATTTTCTCTGCCAGGCCGAAGGCTGGGGACGGAGATTATGTTTTCGCCCCTGTGTGTCTGTGTCTGTCTGTCTGTCTGTCCGTCTGGAGCTAATGTCTATCACATATGTCACTATTTGTCAAAGAAACATGATTTGTCCAGTGACAGAAACAGGGTTTACATATTCCATACCTGTTTGCCAATTGATTTTCAAAATGTGTGGGGTCTACAAAGAAATACCATCTATCATGAATGCAACATCCAATCGACCCCATTTGGGATCTCATGTTGAGGGAACTCTATGAGAGCCTAACTCCAAAGGTGCTGTCACTTCTGCCCTAAGGGGTGCCACAGATGCCAAAAGTTGCACCATATATCTATTTCCCCCACAACTTCCGCGGGACTTGGCGACTGCAGCCCATAAGCCCTAGCTGGTTAGGCCACCCAGCCTGGCAGAGATATGTGCTCCGCAGAGCACCCCTTTCTAGTTGCCCATGGATTTTGATCTTCCAAACATCCCAAAATTACAAATTAACTCACCTGTTATGAGACCTCTGAGTTTTCGTTTTTGTGTTTGAGAGGTCAACCGCATGTCGGCTGCTTTTTGTACCACCTCCCTCCTCTTGTCCTTGGCGCTCTGCATCAGCTTGCCGTCACTCTCGTAACGGCAGCTTCCATTGCCGGACACCATGGCGTCGATTTTGTCAAACAGCTCTTTTACCTTAGCCTTGTTGTTCATGTCTTCATTGCAGAGGACGTGATACCTGTTGCCGCATTGTCGCATGAGCGACTGAAGCGGGACCCCTTCACTTTGAATGTAGTCATCGATGGCTGGGTGGGCCAGTCCCGAGCAAAACACGATTATGGTGTGGTCCCAGACGTTTTCGCCGTGGAGGGTTTGCAAATGCTCTACCGTTGCCCTCTTGTAGCTCTCTTTGTACACTAGGTTGGTGTTAACCACCAGTATGAAAGCATGAGGCCCAGGGGGACAGAGAGAGGTGCAGAGCGTCATTTCTGTCTTGAACTGCGCTGGTGTGTCACACAGAGGATACCCCTTCCACCACCCAGGTGCTTTGACAAGTGTGACCCTCCTGCCACATACTGTTCCCTCTCCCTTCTCACTCTCAGAAGATATGTCTGTTGCAAACGTGTCTCTACCCAAGATGATGTTCCCAACCAGATGCTTCCAGGACCCTTTTGATCCCACAAGGACAGCATTCAGTTCTGTTACAGTAAGAGCAAACGAGAGAGAGAGAGAGAGAGAGAGAGAGAGAGAGAGAGAGAGAGAGAGAGAGAGAGAGAGAGAGAGAGAGAGAGAGAGAGAGAGATTAGAATTTTCACAATATAATATATAATTCAAATATGTAATATAATATAATATGATACACTTTTAACCACTTTCATCCATGGTGTCCCTATTTTGGGTATAGGCAAAATTTAAATCCTTCTTATTGTTAAAAGGATGAGTTGTGGATTGTATGTGGTTCTATGGATTGTGCTATGATATGTGGTAGTTTAATTATGTATTGAAAGTTTCTTTTTTAACAGGCAGTGGAGATGTTTAGGTTGTGAATACATTTAGAAAAATGTGAAAATGACTAATGAAAAAGGGGGTAGGAGTTTATACGTTTTACACTTCATCCTTTTCGGACATTTTTGTTGTTGTTTTTTTCTTCTGTTTTGTTTTCTATTAGTCTTTTTTTAAACAATGTTCAAAATAAATATCCTCCATTCATTCATTCATTCATTCATTCATTCATTCATGTTATATCTGTATTTCATGTTCTGCTCTGGGGGTTTGTGATTTCAGATCTGTAGTCCTGCTTGAGCAGGTAATCTGTCACGGCGCCAAATCTGAACGCAATATCATTACAGTAAATGGTTAATATTGCTGCAAATGGTTATATATACAATAGATAATGGTTAATAAATGGTATTGGTAATTCCTGAGCTGAAGTGTCTAAATGAAGCTCAGTTGTTGGACAGATGACAGCCAAGGTTTTTTTTTCCCTCAAAACTAAAGCTGTTTTTATTTCCATGTAGCCACAAAATGCTTGCCATGTTTCATGTGGCTAGATAGCACAAGGAAATAAACAACATTGCATACCTGACCTGAACTGTCATGACAGTGGCTGTTTCTCACTCAGCAGTTGTGGAAAAAATACTCACATTTTTTACTTAAGTAAAAGTAGCAATACTGCAGTATAGAAATATTAGTAAAAGTCCGGAATTCAAAATGTACTTTTGTAAAAGAACAAAAGTCTTGGCATCAAAATATACCAAGTACCAATATAAGTACCAAAAGTAAAAGTACTCATTATGCACGTTCAGCCATTTCAAGTTCTCAAAATTAATGAAAATCTTTTGAAAATAGCCGAGATATATATGGCTGAACGTGGTTAATCTATGTTTTGTTATAATAATTAAAATCTACAAAGTAACAAGTAACTAAAGTTTTCAAATAATTATAGTGGAGTAAAAAGTGCAATATTTGCCTCTGAGATGTAGGAGAGTAGAATTAAAAGTATTGAACATTGGAAATACTCAAGTCAAGTAAAACTGCCTCAAAATTGTACTCAAGTACAGTACTTGAGTTGTATGTACTTAGTTACTTTACACCACTGACCAGATGTGTAGTCACAACTAGCTCTGAGTCCAATTAGTTACGACAAATTAGTACGAGAAATTGGTTAATATATAATGTCAGATATCAGAGACTGACCTGGTAAAGACGACGCTTCCTCCATGGCTTTCTCAGTTTCCCCCAAATCCAGAGTTTGTTTAACGGCAGTGCATGAACTGTTTTGGCGCAGATCTAGTTCTTTCTCTCTGTTACGACTATTGGCTGTGTGGACCTTGAATGTGAGAGGATCTCATCGGAAGATCTCTTTATTTATCTAACAAACAGAACTGACAGCATATTTTCACTTCAGGAAATGATTAGGTTGTTTTTTTCTCTCTCTTAAGGCGTGTTTTGTCCGGTTCAGATTTAGGCAACAGTTTGTTTGTTTGTTTGTTTGTTCATTCATTTTGAGCGTTTTATGTTTTATTACAGATAGGTCAGTGTAGAGAGGAAAGGAAACCCAGGTCAGAGACAGAGGAGAGACAAGCGAGACAAGACAGGTTGGATTTGAACCCGGGTCGGCTGTGCACTGACTAGCTGAGCCACCAGGCACCCCTAGGCCAGTGGTTCTCAAAGTGGGGTCTGGGGACCCGCAGGGAACCTTGAGGGGGTTCCAGGGGGGGGGGTCCTTGTACATCATATCATTTACCAATACCGCTGCTTGTACTGTACATCGATTTTTATTGTTTTGGAAAACTTTTATAATCTTAAGAGGGTCTCGTGACCAAATTCATATACATTTTGGGGTGCCTTGGCATGGACATTTTAAGGACCCTATAGGCAACATTTTAACTCAGTTGTCCTCACTGCCTTGATGTGTACAACATGTCCCCACTCTGTTTTAAAGGTCACAGGAAAATAACAAGAAGCAACGAGGGTTGGTGAGGGCAGACACTAGATCATCAGATATGTCTCCCCAGGGTGTTGGCTTTCACCGTAGCTTTGGTTTAGTGTTGTTGTTTGGTTGTGAGAACTGCCTGTTTTCTAATTTAGGAGACCCTTGATGTTGTCCTGAGAGTTGTTTTCTAATTAAGGGTGGCGAGGGATGAGAGTGGCGCCTTATAGATAACACCTCCAAGGCAGTATCACACCAGAAGTTGTGAAGTTTATTAAACAAGTAGAGAATGATATGGCACTGGTCACATTGCGTCATCAGGAGATATGAATCATAACAGACACAGGAAGGAGCAGAAAGGAACAGCTCTGATATACTACAATGAAATGCATGTCAACGCATCCTGTATCTCTGTGTTCACATGGGCACACAGTGTCCTGACATATAGCAGTGGCCAAGGCACAATGCACAATACTTCTTGACCACAATGTTAAAATGTATTAGGTTATATGACAGATGCTAGTTTCATTGTTTACCTTGTATTCTATAGTTTCAAAGTATGCTACATTATGAAGATTATTATTTTGATAGTAATTGTTTAGACTGGGTTTTGGTTTACCTGTTATCTTACTGAGGCACTACACTGTCTCTCTGCATTTGATGTACTGTATGTGTTTAGTCCTTATTTTAAGTAAGAACATCTGCTAAATGCCTGAATAGTAAATTCCTACACATTGTGAGTGTATGTTCCGTTGTGAGCTTGTAGATCTGCTCTTTTTTTTGCTATTTTGGACAATTTTGGGGACGCCACATTTAAAGTGTTCTGTGTACTGTACCAACTGTACCTCTTACTTGGAATAGCAATGAAGTGTTTCTGATTCAGGCTCTGATTGTGTGATTATTTGCACAAGCGGTTCATTGACGCAATGTGCTAATGTAGTGCTGGAAATGTACCAATATCAACATATCTACCTCCAGCGCGTAGGGGAGGGGCACAGACAGCTCGTCATTATGACCACCTGCGCTCAATATAGGTTCCTTTTTACTTACCTATATAATGATTCACACTAATCCATTTAACCACTTCAATCCTGTATACTTTTACCAGGATCCATGGCTCTATACTTGGTATCATGATTTATTTTCCCTGTTCACACCATTTGTGGTGACGCATTTGTAGATCGACTAGTTACGGTGAATTATCACTTTTTTTCACAAAATGTACGCCTATCATGACAGGCCCAGAATTTTATTTTTATTTATTTATTTTGTCTGTTCAGTAGGCTACAGCCCACATTTTGGGCAGTTAGTGGGCCTACCTCCAGTCAAGGTGGCTGTATGTTCTGAAATAGCCTACTGTAGGCCTACAGTAAAATGTATTCATAGGGTTTCTGCATTTCTGCATGATGTTGTTTAGAATTAGTCCCTCATTGCACACAATTGAGTCCAAAATGTACTTACCTTTCTCTTTTCTTTTTTTCTTCTTAACTCCTTTTTTTATTGATATAACAGTCACACAATGCAAGAGCCAAGGGGAAATATTCCTGCGATAGTGCTGGGGAACTAGTAGTGCCGTACAGGTCCTCAGCTCTGGGTGTGGGTGTTTGTCACGCTGTCAGCCCCTCCGTTGTCCCAGTGCCAGACTGATGATTCCCCCACGGGCTCCCGCTGCATACGAGTCGGCTCTGACCAGCATCACAAGCCTAGACCCCCGGGGAGGGTCTTGGTCATTTGAAATAGGAAAGTGTCAGTGTTTTGTATAGTTCTGTTTGTTGTTTTTGTGTCTGTATGTGTTAGGACTCGTTTGTGTGTGTGTGTGTGTGTGTGTGTGTGTGTGTGTGTGTGTGTGTGTGTGTGTGTGTGTGTGTGACCCAGGCACACAGCAAGGAAGAGGCAAATGGAAGGTTAAAGCCCACAAGGGCAAGTGTATTAACCACAGCTTAACAAGGGGAGAGAAGAGGGGTGTGGGCTCCGCTGGCTGCCCCCCGAAGCTGGGTCAGTGATAAATTCACAGAGTAAAAAACAAGTGCGCTGCAACTGCGAAGTTAAGCAGGCTTGAAGCACTACAAACACTGGACCACCTTACCATACCTTACCATACGTAAGGCTGATTAAGTTCTGGCGCCATATGGCATGCAGGCCAGGCTCTTGTGGAGTTTGGAGGTGATTGGAGATGAAGGGCAGGTGAGGAGATTGGAGACGGGAGTCAGGTGTGCTGTGGAGCCGTCTTGGCCTGGGGCTCTGATGAGTGCAGAGAGCCCACAGAACATGGATGTGGAGGCGAAAACGGGCGAGACGTAACAGTATGTTTGTTTATTATATGTAGAGTTTTGTCATTCTAGTGTAGAGGGAAAAAAGGAGTGGGGACAAATACAGACCCCTGTGGGTCTGAACGAGTACGTAGTGTTTGATAACTTAAACCATCTGTACATAGTAAACTGGACATGAAGTGGTTAAATTTACAACCAAATCTGTGGGAGTAAAAAGGGTGGCTGGAAGACAAGTGATGGAAGTTGAGGGGAATGTCTAGCCCAGTGAAGGCAGTATGCCCTGCCTGCTGTGCATGAGGTTTAGCCTGTTTGTCGAGTGGCTTGTTGGCATGATGGCATGCATGATGGCTTGCATTCTAACTTGCATGTAGCTCGGCCTGTTTGCCCCTAAAGGCTGGTTCTCTTATCATGTGTATCTGCATGTCTCAATGCCAGTGTGTCTATGTAACCCAGTGTCAGTTTAAAATTAAATAAACAACACATGTCTTTTAAAAATCTGGAATCCTTTTTTATGTCACCTGTTTGCCCCAGCCAATCCTTGTGTTGACTGTTTTTGAGTTCCCTGTGCCTATCCACAAGCATATTCATTTGGGGGTCCTTGACATGGAAAATGTCTGAGAGCCACTGGAGGGATTGTGCCTAGCCAGGTGGGACAGGATTGTTTTGATTGTGGATGATGATTATTGCAGTACATGCCCCGTCTGCAGCACCTGCACTGTGAGATGATTTGGTGCGCTGTGAAATTTAGGGAGGGTTTCTGCCTAGCCATGTGTGACAGACCTGTTTTGATTTAGGATAATGATTATTGCAGTACATGCCTGACTTTTCCACACACAGAGCCTACTGTCACATGCGCGCGTGCTCACACACACACACACACACACACACACACACACACACACACACACACACACACACACACACACACACACACACACACACACACACACACACACACACACACACACTGCTCTCTCAACACAACTGGCAGCCTGGCGCGCATGTGCACATGCACACACTCACATTACTGTGCAGCAATAAGCATCCTAATCATCATGCAGCACTTCATGCGTTTCTCTCCTGAGTACAGGTCTTCTCGTATCCACTTGGGTATATTACACATAAACAGACCTGGGACCTGAGGTGATAGAATCAGAACCAACCCTGACCCAAATTACATTAATAGAACATGGATCCATACAGGTCTCGAGCATTGTCAGGTATTTTCGGTTTGGGAAGACCGTGAGATGTCTAATTTGGATCCGGTCCACTCAACACCTACCTACAGTATTGCCCATCTGCCCACTCTGGAAGGGAGTCCCCCGTTTTAGCATCCATCCCAATGTTTCTTCCTATCTTTAGCCCATCAATGGTTTTATTGGGAGTTTCTCCATGACCAATCGAGTGTCTATGGACGGCGTTTGTTTTCCTTGGACCCTTAACCGCTTGAACCCCAGCATTGGTATTGTGGGGTAAGCTTCGGCTGAAAATAGCAGATCGACAAGCTCACAACACGATGCAACGCGTCGCGTTGTGAGCTTGTCGATCGGTTATTTTCAGCTGAAGCTTTCCCCACAATAACAGAAAATGGACCGAAAAGACACTAGTTTTAAGCCCTGAGGGACTCCCATAAAAGCCTTTTGAGACCGTGACAGTCATTATTTAATACATCAAAAATGCAAATGTGTAACGCGCAACCAATATGTAAATGGAACTGATATTGATCTCTCTGTCTACATCCACTCAATACGTAAGTAAATGAAGTCTGTTGAAAGTTATGTAAGCCTCATCATCACTGCTCACCCGTGTCGATGCAGCCAATACCGTAATCCAGAGTCATTCTTTTGGGGGATTTCTCAGAGATGACATAACAACCTTGACATAACAACGCCAAAGTCTCCGGGGTCAACGACCCTTCCCGGGAAGGTCACCTCTTCCCACGACAATCATTTCACAATCTTTCAACAAAAAGCCCTTCATCGATCTTGACAAAGTGGTTTTCTGCCTAGTGGATATACTGTATGTATGTACAGTCAGTGGTATAAAGTAACTAAGTACATGTACTCAAGTACTGTTCTTGTGTCAAATGTTGAGGTTTTTACTTTGTTAAGTATTTACAGGTTTCAATAGTTTTACTTCTACCCCACTATACATCTCAGAGGACAATATTGGACTTTTACTCCACTACAATTATATGAAAACGTTCGAGCTTGTAGATATGCTATTTTCAAATGGCAGAAATATATATATATATACTGTATATATATATATATATATATATATATATATATATATATATATAGGGCTGAAGTGGGGAGTGTGTGTTGTAATAACAATCCAACAACAATAACAAATCATAGTAACTAGTAACTAAAGTTTTAATTGTTGTGGCGTAGAAGTAAAAGTATTGAAAATTGTAAATACTGAACAAAGTAAAAACCTCAAAATTGTACATAATTACAGTACTTGAGTACATGTACTTGTCTACTTGACTGTATACAGCATATCCACTTTTTAATGTCACTAGGCAGAAAACCACTTTGTCAAGATCGATGAAGGGCTTTTTCTTGAAAGATGGTGAAGTGATTGTGGTGGTGAAGAGGTGACCTTTCCGGGAAGGGTCGGTGACCCCGGAGACTTTGGCGTGGGGGTTGTTATGTCTGAATTACTCTGGATTATGGTATATTAGCTGCATCGACACAGTTGAGCAGTGATGATGAGCCTTACATAACTTGAAAATAACTAAATGACTTGAAAGTAGGAGATCTACAAGCTCACAACGCTTGTGAGCTTGTAGATCTGCTATTTTCCGCATTCAACCAAGTGTAAAATCAGGCATTACGACGCCATCAAGGCCTGCCAAAATATGTTTTTTGTCGACAAAATCAACAGTAGGTTTTGTTGACTGAAATCTTATGATATTTAGTCGACTAAAACTAGACTAAAACTAAAACATTTCAGATGACTTAAACATGAATACAACAAAATTAAGTTTTATTTACTAATGACTAAAACTAAATCAAAATCAAAATGAACACTGGCACCCATCAGGCCCCACAAGCAAGATTGACCCCCCCCCCCCCCCCCCCACATGAGAACATAACACCTTTGCACTGTCAATAACTATTGACTTTTTGATGACACTCATGCATGGACACTTGCGACATTGCCGAACATTGACGCGCTAGTTAGGATAGCTGTTGATAGACTGCTAAACCTTGTATCTCCAAATTTCAACGTTGTATGTTTTTCTTAGTAAATTAATGCCCTACTTCTTCATTCTACAATGTCATACAAAAGTAGCAAAAATAGGCTTTTAAGTTAGATCGGTTAGGTTGAGGTCTGTGGGTCTTATAAATAAGTATCCAATGAAAAATATTAACAAGAGCCTGTGACTAAAATAATAACTACACTGGAACCATTGGAAAACACAGGATTTTTTCAATGGTATCTTGTGAAAAGGCAGCGACGATAATTATATTGTTATATCGTCAGCATTTTGTTGATAGACTGTTGGTAGACTGTACATACTACATATTCAAGCAAGAAGTTCACAAAGCATGCACATCCAAAAGGATAAAATCCCAGGTTCTGGACACAAGAGCACATTTAAAATAGAAATATAGAGTCTGCACACAGACTACAGTAACTTACCACCATAAAGAAGAAAGCAATGAACAATGCCACCGTGATTGAAAAGGTTTGTATGACTCACGAGCGGAACGATGTCAGAACAAAGGTAAAAATACAGAGCATTTTATGGCAAAGCCACTGACACATGTGATATGTGGTAACATAAAGTAGAAGGCAACATAATATTTCAAGAGAACTTATAGAAAAGGTCGCAAATCAAAGTCCTCGTCGTTGAGCCCTTTTGGGGCCCAGTGTGTCCAAAGTGAAAATCCAAAAAGCCTCTCTTTTGAGTAACACTGAATTAAAAGAACTGAAGCTGATTTCTACAAAATGTCTTCTAAATCCCAACAGTTTTGTGAAAAACCTATGTTTCTATATCAGTGGTGCTCAAACTTTTTCATGTCAAGGACCCCCAAAATTATATGTATTTGACCGCGGCCCCCCATCTCAAAATATGTTGTTCCAGGGGGTCCCAGAAGCAAAGAGTTAAAAATGTTTGCTTTAAAATAATGTAAATATATTAATTTGCACACATTTTCTCGATTTTTCTAAAATAGCAGATCTACAAGCTTGTAGCGCGGCACTCGGTGCCGCGCTATGAGCTTGTATATCTGCTATTTTTGAATAGCCAAAGTGTAAAATAATGCTTTTTAGCTCAAATGAAAAAGTGACACAGATGCTTCTTCAGGTCTTAATGAATTAACATGAACATTGACCTGTTCTACGCCCATATACCTGAGAGATGACACATATAATGTGATGCTTGTAGTGTCACAGAATACATTATGCATTCAGTCACTCAATGTTGATATCAGTGATGGAAGAAGTACTCAAAAAGTAAAAATAAATAAAAAATAGTGTACGGCAATCAATGTAGATATACTCATTGTAGAAGTCCTCTATTCAAAATGTACTTGAGTAAAAGGACAAAAGTATCGTCATCAACATATATTTAAAGTATCAAAAGTAAATGTACTCATTGTGTAGAATGTCCCTTATTTCCCTTATATATTAAGTTCAAAATGTATACAAAAATATTTTGAAAATAGCCGATCTACAAGCTCACAGTGAGCTTTAAGTTTTTGCCGGTGGGTGCCACACCCCCACTATAAACTGTACAATAACCAGCCTACTATATGACTTGCTGGAAAAAGTAGCAAAACACACGCATTTCAGCACCATAGGGAATGAACAGCGACAGACACGCACGCGCAGCCGTGCGCACGCACACACGCACACACCAGTGTTGATTTTGACAGCAAATTTTGATTTGGTTTTAGTCATAGTCTTTTGAGTAAAATTCAGTTTAGTTTTAGTCATATTTTAGTCACCTGAAATGTTTTACTTTTAGTCTAGTTTTAGTCGACAAAATATAAGATTTCATTCGTCAATATATTTAGTCTTTAGTTTAGTAGAACATTTTTCGTCATAGTTTTAGTCAACGAAATCAACAGTGGCACGCACAAGCCTGCACGCACACAATATTTACAGGTATTGGCGATTTGATGTATAGGGCTACAGCAGCGTGCTGTATAGCCCTATAAGTCAAAGACAAAAGGAAATTGGTGGTTACTCTGTTTGGTTGCTGCAATAAATTATATTTAGGTTGTTGTATGTGCAGGCCATCATTCTTTTATATTTTTCTTTTTAAGATTTTCTTTTTGTCAGTTTTATGCTTTATGTCAGAGAGTTCAGTGTAGAGAGAAAGGAAACCCAGGGAGGGGGGGGAGAGAGAGAGAGAGAGAGAGAGAGAGGAGTGATATGCAAGACAAGGCGGGGGTCAGATTAGAACACAGGTCCTCATGCTCAGTAGAAAGGTCTGTGCACTTACTGGCTGAGCCACCAGCCTTATAAAGCCGTGGTTCTCATGAGGGAATTGGAACAACGAATGTTCACATGGGAAAGATAAGAATCTGGTCTGATAACACCTACTTCCCTTGCACACATCTGATAACGATCAATGCTTAAAAACACATCTCTGACCTGCTCACTGCTCAGAGACCAATCAGGTCTCTCCGATCACCAGATAGTGGCCCTCCCGGGCCATATTAAGAAACATGTAGGGTCTGGTGAGGAGGGTGCATGTGGTCTCTATAGGGACCCCTCTGCTCTTTGGAACAAATTACCTAGTGATGACCTGAGATTTGTGGGGATCTTTTTGTACTCCCAGACCTTTGATGGTTAGAAAGCGTGTGTGTGTGTCTGTGTGTGTGTGTGTGTGTGTGTGTGTGTGTGTGTGTGTGTGTGTGTGTGTGTGTGTGTGTGTGTGTGTGTGTGTGTGTGTGTGTGTGTGTGTGTGTGTGTGTGTGTGTGTGTGTGTGTGTGTGTGTGTGTGTGTGCGTGCGTGCGTGTGTGTGTGTGTGTGTGTGTGCGTGTGTGTGTGTGTGTGTGAGAGAGACATATTTCAAGGCTTTCTGTATGTGTGTTGGTGGGGGATTAGGGTGGCCACTGTGTATTTTTGCTACTTTGGTGTATTTTGCTACTATTGTGGTATTTTAAGCACATTGAGCTTACACAGGCATTTGCTGTACACATAAAATGGACTTGGCTTGATAACAACTCTCCTCCCCTCATACAAATCACTGAGGCATAATGAGGGTGTTCCAGGGGGTCCTCTGCAAAATGAGGGACAGTTTGACCACTTTAACCCTATTTAGCACAACAATATGTACTTGACGAAACGATCTACAATACTATTGTGCCACAGATAAAGGCTACAAAAGATACTGGGCTTGTATTTACATACTCTACCATACAGCCTCGTTAAAATGAAGTTTTATTCATGAAAATAAATCCTGGATTGTAGTTTTAAAACATTGCATCAGCTCCTCGGCTCAGAACACTAGGCATGTCACAGGCACATTGTGCTGGAAACCTGAAATGATTGATCGATGAGAAGAATGTGTTCAAATGATTTGATTAAATCCTTTGAGGGTTCAGTCACGAACAGAGTGGTCGAAGTAATGAACCGCAAGCTGCTCTTACACATAGATTTTATAGATCTTATCTATCCCAGCCGTGGCTGGGTGTTGTCTTCGGTAACCAGACGACGTGTGTGGATGGACACGCTTGACCACCCATGTTCAAAAAAACAACAACGTTCAAACAGGGTACTGAGAGCAGTCAAGTCAAATGAATGTATACAGCACATTTATACTAGTGTTTACACTCATTTATACAGCACAGCAGGTGTAGTGGACTCAACGTGTGAGTAATGATTTGAGTTCACACAAGGTGAAGCAGAGTTACATATATCATGGTTGAATGAACACAGGGGTTGCGCGGAAGCTCTGACTTACATAGGGACAGAAAGAAAAGTACAGCAGAAGTTCAACAGGTTCGGTGAAACTGTTGAGTGAAAATACTGGCTTAGACTTTCAACAGAAGTTCAACAAACACAGTCATACTGTATGGTTCAGTGGGTTCATGAAACTATGAAGTATTGGGCCTAAGATCACAACAAAAGATTTAAGTGTTTTCTATCACAACATCTAAACGTTTGAGCCTGCTATCCACCATGATTGTACAAAACTGATTTCTAATTAGCTTGAGATGGAAAAACTGTGTTCACAGGCAGCGTTGTAGTGAGATAAGACAAAGGCAACACAACCAAACTCCCTGGAAACTTCTTGACAAGTGGTTGACCCAACTGCTCGCTTTATTCTAAATAGAAATGTTATTCTCTGGGTTTTTGGCAGGCAAGGCATTCTAGGGCATTGCTGCCTCTCGGGTTTAAGACTAAATTGCAACTACTGTAAACTGCTCTATGGAATCCAAATGACTGGAATCAATTGTGGGTATACAGTACATCTTCCTTACACCATAACACAACAGAACTCCATAGAGTCACTTTTTCAGCTAATATGAGGGTAAACAAGTGTGTCGATACGAATGGGAAATTGGATTGAAAAATAAAACCAGTTTTGAGTAGAATGTCACAGAGGAATGCATCTAGACCATGATAACGGTGTTTAATGTTTTGCAATCAGACTGAACACAACGAGAAGTTAAATAGTGTTTTGGCCAACTGCCTTAATGGTGTAGTGTAGGATTTTGAGGAACTGTTAAGTGAATGAGCTTAGAGTTTCAGGAAATGTGTTTTCCTCTATGAGGAAATGTTTTTTACACAATCTAAGTCATAGAGGAAAAACGGTAAATCACAGACTGACAGGAGAGAAGATTACTCCATTCACTTTTTCCTTCGGTGCCAACCAGCAACCATGGGCTAGCAATGGCACATTCAGGACACGTACTGTATGTACAAATCAGTGTTTAAGGCAACGGCTTGTGTTGTGTGTGCATGACGTCAGCCCAAGATTTTTTACTATTGGCAACATGAGGGAAATTGTCAGTATGCAAGCTGGCCAGTGTGGCAATCAAATTGGATCCAAGTTTTGGGAGGTCATAAGTGACGAACATGGCATCGACCCTACCCGGACATACAACGGGGACAGCGATCTCCAACTGGAGAGAATCAACGTCTATTACACCGAAGCAACGAGTGGCAAGTTTGTTCCCCGCGGCCGTGCTGGTAGACTTGGAACCGGGCACCATGGACGCGGTGAGGTCTGGTCCTTTCGGTCAGATCTTCAGACCGGACAACTTTGTCTTCGGTCAGACTGGCGCCGGTAACAACTGGGCCACGGGCCACTACACCGAGGGAGCGGAGCGCATGCAAGCGTCGGCACGGTGAGCTGCACGTACTGCTGGCTGCCTCAGCTGGTGAGCGGAGCGGAGCAGGAAGAAGTGCAGCCGGGGGAAGGGGATCATGTTGACACAAAACTAAATAATCAATAAAACAAATAATCACTAACTGAACAAAGAATCTAAAGCGAATTCAATATTTACAAAAAATGGAGAGTCAACAAGGGAGAGTCAACAAAAACAGACAGAAAATCAAAGTGATCAATAAAACAAATAAAGTCTAACTGAACAACGCATCTGCCCTAAACAAATCAATACAACCCTAATACACCAACTGACAAATACAGTGGGGGTGGCACTCACCTCCAAACTAGTGTGTTTAACATAAAATATCTATGAGTGAAATGTAAAACCTTACCTCTCCTGTTCCACTTACCAACTTTAACATAGTCAGTGGTACAAACACCAACCAGGCTGGAGCAGAGCCAAAAGGGAAGAGACTGATGTGCAGGCGCTGGGAGATGATCAGAGGACTGGAGATTAGAAAACGTGTGGTGACTGAGGCAGAGTTGATGGATGACGGAATGATTGATGGGATGGCACTGACAATACCACACTGACAATACCGCAGAGAACACTGTGGTATTGTCAGTGTGGAGGACTTTGTGGAGGACTATTGAACTTGAGGACTTAACACACTAAGGCTATACCATTATATACAAACCATGTGGGAGGTCTTTCATGTGCCACACTGTTTGTTTGAGATATTCTCCAGTGTTTCAAGGTTTCTCTGTGAAAGACACTGACAATACCACACTAACGAGTGTCCAACTCAGAACATACACAAAGTGGTGCACACGTACAGAACAAATTCCCAGAGACAATAACTAGTGCCAGACATAATAAGCAGGTAGAACCTCGCTACATAACACAAATGAGCAGCTTTCATAACTAGTAGCAAGGACGCTACAGAACAAGTAGCAAGGACGCTACATAACAAGTATTGACGGATGCTACATTACTAGAAAAAGCTGACACTTTTTGTCTAGTATTGTAGAATCCATTGGTACTAGTTATGTAGCGTCCTTACTTTTTCCAAGTTTTAAAACTAAAAATCAAATTAATAATAAACAAAATAATGTTAAACAATTAAAGAAATAAAATGAAAATAAATATCATAGACCTGTTTTTAAGGTTTGTGAGTACCTAAATATTCCTTTTTAAACCATTCCTAAATGTTTTCCCTTTTTTTCACCCAATGTTTAAATATATTATGTAGATTTTTGTTTCGCTATATAATTATGTGATTAATTCCTAATATATTTAGTAAGTTTGGGTCAAGGACTGGAACTATCCGTTTTAGTATGGTTATTTTACTTATTCTTTCCTCCTTAAAGGTAGGGAAAGTGATTTACTTTGGTTAAAATAAGTGTTAAATAGCCCTATATTCTGATACTCATTGCTATAGAGTGTTTATTCAGTAAAAGGAGTCTCCCATGTCTCTTCAGCTCTTAATTAAACAGAAAATGCATCAGTGCCTTCAGTGCTCTCTCCTGATTGGCTTAAATGTTGTCACCTACCTGAAAATGTACTATAGTTTGTTTACTAAAGAGCTGGAGAGACCCCTGTGACCGAACAAACGATCTGTAGCAATGATTACTATCAGAATATAGTACTTTAACCTTTTAAACAATAAAAGAAAAATTACCAAAAAATATCACTTACCCTACCTTTTACCAATCGACCCTATGTGGACAAACAGTATAGTTAGGTTCAGTTTTTTTTTTTTTACTTTCTACTTCAGGTTCTACTTGACTCTCTCTTGACGCATCCACATCCAGTCTGTTCACCCTGCCTACCATGTCCTCTGTGTGTCAAAACAAACAAAACCATTTAATTCACACAACACTGATGATAGGGCTGTCAGAGAAAAATCTATACAGCCATCAAAGCTGCAGCATCACTTGGAGACAACCCATAGGCACTAAAAAGAAAAACCTGTGGAACACTTCCATGTTATACAGTATTTGTAGTCTCAAATCTAACGGTCAACAGACATGGATGAGACGATCAGCTAAATATGATGATGAGCTACAGTAGATTTGAAAGCCTCTCATCAAGTTGCATGTAAGGCTTAAAAAAATGCAATACAGTTTTATTCAATATGCAGTGGGGGTTTCGGCAACAGTGACATTATGGGTGTACGTGAAATCGATTTTGGCTCTCCGTTGTATAGAGCATTGGTTCTCAAAGAGGAGTCCGGGGACCCCCAGGGGTCCTTAGGGGCAGGGACGTGCACAGATAGACTCTAGGTGGTGCTCGAGCACCTGCCCTTTGCCCTCTTGACCAGAAGTGCCCTTTTTTTCCAGTTTACAGCAGGGGTCTTCAACAGGGGGTCCGGGACCCCTAGGGGGTCCTCAGAATTACTACAGGGGGTCCGCCAAATCTTTATGCGATATGATTTTTTTTTTTACCATAACCACTCGAAACCTAGCATCCCTTTTCTGAGGAGAACTGGGCTTGTAGATCGGCTATTTTTTGGCAAAGAGGTATAGGTGTAGAGGGAAAAAAGAGAAGACCAAGTAAACAAAAAAATAATAATTTACTTGAGCACCTGCCCCTCAAAATGTCTGTGCACGCCACTGCTTAGGGGTGTTCCAGGGAGTCCCCAGCAAAATGTGTTAAGATAACATCACAATCATTTTAACCACTTTAACCTTTTACACTTTGGCTATTTTTGAAAACATTTGTGCAAATCTTTATATATATATATTTAAAGCGAACATTTTGTTACTCAAACCTTTACTTCTGGGGGTCCCTGGATCAAAATATTACAGATGGGGCCCTTCAAATGAAAAAGGCCCCTCAATGTGTGATGCAAATTTGGGCCAGATCGGACTCTGCCTCCATGCTTTGTGGGCTACGTGTGGTATAAAAGTCTGTTTCACAAAGCAGCTTTGAATTTCCCAATAAAGTCATTCCCTGCTACCCTCAGACTCTAATTTGTATTGCACTGACGAGAGAGAAGAGTCAATAACCACTTTGGATAGAATTTTGAAGTTTTTGCCTTTTCCCCACACAGACATTATTGCTCTGAACCCACTGGTAAGACTAAATTCATCCTCACCAGTGATGGAAGAAGTATACTCACATGTTTTACTTAATTAAAAGTATCAATACTGCAACGTATTCAAAATGTTCTTCAGTAAAAGTACAAAAGTATCGGCATCAAAATATACTTAACGTACCAAAAGTAAAAGTACTCATTGTGCAGAATGTCGCAAGTTCAAAATGTATAAATAAATAGCCGATCTACAAGCTTGTAGATCTGCTATTTTCAAATGGGTGAAATATATATAGGGCTGAAGTGGTTAGTGTGTTTTATAATAACCTAATAATCAAAATCTATAAAGTAACTAGTAACTAAAGTAGTAAAAGTACAATATGGTCCTCTGAGATGTAGTGGGTAAAAGTATTGAAAATTGTAAATACTGAAGAAAGTAAAAATACCTCAAAATTCTACTTGAGTACAGTGCTTGAGTACATGTACCTAGTTACATACCACTAAACCACAGTACTGTAGGGAATTGTTTGGTAAACTAAATGTAGGCTGTAGTAACCATTACAGAGATTTATGGGGGGATCCACGCCTCTTCTTTTGTTATCCCACCCTCTGGTATAGGCTGCTAATTTGCCATAATGTGTTCCTGTCTATACAGACAGCTGTCAAACAGAGCCATTACAGCCATACATAGTGTGTGTTAGCTTTTGTGACCATGTAGAGAAAACACTGGATGGCCCATATACTTAGTTCAGGACAACAAGTATGTAATCTGGAACTAGTAATGACCGGAACATGCATTGAGTCAGACAGGGTGTTCATTACATTGCATTGTACATGTAAGTCTTGGCTCATAAACTCGAGAAAAAAAATCACTCTGAACTGAAATCTGAACTGTTGTCGTTTGGCCTTATCTTGTTTTCTCTTTCTGAGTAGCCATATGCAGATTGCCATGACATTGCAGGCCCAGTTTCTATCCTCAGGCCGAGACTCTCACACACAAACACACACACACACACACACACACACACACACTCACACTCACACACACACACACACACACACACACACACACACACACACACACACACACACACACACACACACACACACACACACACTCACACTCACACTCACTCACTCACACACACACACACACACACACACACACACACACACACACACACACACACACACACACACACACACACAATATTTATTTATGTCCACATAAACTGAAGTACAAGAATGCCTTGTACAAAGGACATAAACACTGCCAGTGCAGTCAGATAATGGGAAAACAGCCAGTTACAAAGTGCATATAAGGCAGAACATTGTTACATACAATAATGTTGGCATACTTGTCAAACACAGCAGACAACAATCATGGGTAAAGGAAACAACGCCTCCTCCAAATTGAGCCGCTTCCTATAATACAGTAGCTGATATTGAGCAGTACCTTGCTGTAGTGGTGAGTGAAGGTTTCTGTTGAGTCGTTCGCACGGAGAACCAGTTGACACCAGGCAGTATCACACGACAAGCTCTCAAGTTTAATACACACATAGAGAATATATACAGTATTGTACAGTGTTATGGAACAAGGACAAGAACAGAATGGATAGGAACAGAACATATATATCTTGTATCATCGTGCACAGGCCGCAGTATCTCTGATAAAGTACTTGATGGTCATCGTATAACGGATATTAATATGCTTACGTAGATGCACATGTGTGTGCTGGGTCAAGCAGATGAAGTCATAAATCATGACACTAACTGTTTGGCCGGCCATTTGAAGGCCCCTCACAACCAACTTGTGCACATGCCCTTGGCTACCAAATTTGAAAAACAAAAGTTTACATCTGTAGCCTAGACACACACACACACACACACACACACACACACACACACACACACACACACACACACACACACACACACACACACACACACACACACACACACACACACACACACACACAGAATAGGGACGCTAGGGTTCATGTGATCAATATTGGGTTCTTTTTCATCAAAGCATGCTTGGTGGGGGGGGGAAAGTTTCTAGTTCTGGTTCTGCAGAGACCTTATATATATATACAGTATATTTTACAGAGCCAGATTTGCATTCAGATGTAAGCAGCAGTGCTGGGAACAAGTCTGATTATTCTCCCGGCAGATCACACTGAGGAATGTTTCTCTGTACAGTGCAGCCATCGTGTCTTTACTCTCCTCACATGACACGGCTACATTAATGCTTACTACTGTATGCAGTGCACAGTTTTTAATTAACGCGAACCCACCGCCTCAGCATCACTGTTGCCCTGATAATGACCTCCCACAGAGAATAGACAGCGTACCAGCCCTAGAATAGAATAGTCCCTACTCCTTTGGGGAGTTATCTTTGTCACATTATATGTATATATGTATATATATGCACATAGGTGAAATTCGTCCTCTGCTTTTAACCCATCCTACATCAACCAGGAACAGTGGGCAGCCTTCTCCCTCCATTGGCGCCCGGGGAGCAATTAGGGGTGAAGAGTCTTGCTCAAGGAAACACACGTCGACACATTGCTGTCCTGGCCTGGGATCGTACCTGAGACAACCAGGGGGCTATGGCTCCCCAGGCGGGCTCACTAACCACTCAGCATATATACCAGTTTCCTCTCACACAGCAAGAGATTGCAGAGTTTGCTCCCCACAGGGAGGATGTGTAACACCTCCTCCCATTTAACATTCCCCGCTGGTAGGTGCCCCAACCCCAGCCCAGAGGAGCGTTTAAACGCTTGGCCAAAAGCGGATGCTAAATCATGCTTTGTATCAATAAGCCAGTTTTCCCCTGCACCGTAAAAAAAGAAGGGAAAAAAGTTTTCTGATGACGTGTTATATAAAGCAGAGAGAACATTATCACACAAGACTCTAAATTGAACAAAAAGTCACATAAATAGGGGGAGGCGGTTGATAGCCCAGTGGTTAAGGCTCTGATGCCCGATAGCGAGTCCTGGGTTCGATTCCCAGACCCGGTGGTCCTTTACTTACAAAAGGTCACTCCCTGACCCTATGTTTCATGTCTCTGTCACGTTCTGTCTCTCCACCTGTCTGTTTCTCTCTTTGTCTGTCTCTCTGCCTGCTTTCTGTCTTTCTACTCTGACCACTCCCACATTGCTATACAGCTCACCTCAATCCCAGTTACACACCTGTCTCCACTCATCAGCAGTGCAGCTCTCTGACTACTGCTCACCTGTGGCCATTTCAGCAATCAGCTTGTAGCCTACATAATGGACTCACTCTGTACAGTTATTGCTTGATTACAGCCATTGTGTTACGCTGTGTTCCTCATCTAAGGTCCTGCCATGCTATTATGTCCTTCTTGTAAGCCTTTGCTGTTCGTCTGCTTCTGGGTCCACACTCAACACACAACGTGACAGTCTCTTTACATTGTGGACTATCAATGAAGTCAAGACATAATACAAATGAAATAGTACGTAAACAACGTTTACGACTCCCTTTACACTACTTTCTGCATTGGAACCTTCAGGCAAGAAAAGAAAAGGAAAGAAAAGAAAAAGGTTCTCCTTGTCATACTCATTCACATTAACCAACTATGCAACTATTTTACACTCGTTGGAAAATAGACAAACTACAAGCGGACAACGCGTTGCAGTGTGTGGCTATTTTCACCAAAATATGGACGCCACATAAATGTTAAAAGTGGAAGCTGAAGCAACCACAAAAAACAAGACCACACCGATTTCATTTGCTTTTCAATCAACAATGACCCAATGATCAGAAAGCGCCATTAGAACATATGGCCTGGCCTGGCTGGCCATCTTGGTTTCACTGATACACGTTAAAGTACAGTAGAACAGAAGTCAAGGTGACGCCGTCCATAAATCATAAGACATATGGAACACCTGCGGCCGCTGGCTGCTGAAGTAATCTGGTC
>NC_139951.1:41350002-41390002 GCF_963454915.1 Gymnoscopelus microlampas
TATAGATTTCTCTTAGGTACACATTGATTCTGAATATTTACAGTTTAAAAACCCATTAACCAAAATATAACAGTGTTTTCCTATGACTCGATCTATGCAATACTGGTCTGCAGCCCACAGGGAACATGTCCCCCACGACCCCCCCACCCCCCGCCAGATACGTCCATGAGGTTAACCCTAACACTAGCCCTAACCCTAACCCAGCTTAACCAAGAATATATATTTTTTTCCTACGTGTTTGTGTTGCTTGACAGAGTTTAACAGCAGCGTGCTATACACAACTGCCTGGCACAGAAGCACAGAGTGAAAGAAGTGAACAATATTATAGCAGAATAGTGGTGAGACTTCGCCCAACACAGTGACATAAGTGGTTAGTCAATTAGCACTGAGTCATGAGTGTGGCTGCGACGATTCTGTTTCTTTACTGTCACACCTCGTATACGGTAGAAAGATTGAGATGGCGAGTGAGCATAGTAGTCTCACTTTTGATGCCAGACTGATGGTTTTGTCTTTCCATATGGGCTTGTGTTTTGCCAGGGCAACAGTTGTTTGTGCAATTCTGTCAAGGAATTCCTGTTTGGACGCTTCATCGGACACGATTGCCCCCAAGGTTATTTGAAGCCAGACACCGTGTCAAGTGCCTGTCCATTGATTTTGTCGTCTGAGTGGATGCCATCGCTGTTGTTGGTCCTCAACTTATTTTTTTCTGCATTGATTTCCATTCCATAGGCTCGCCAGGTGATGTCAAGCCTTTCAACTAGGCTTGACAACACCTCTGTGTTGCTCCTTTTCTCCTCCAGCTAGCCTGTCAATGTCATCCGGTTGGTGATTGTTCTCCCTCCTATGCTGACAGTTCCTCCATGTTCTGCCAGGGCATCCGTCATGAATAGTGCAACAGTGCAAAATATGTTTAAAAGCATCACAACCAGTTTAACAGCTTTAGCCCAATTTTTTACTTTGGCTATTCAAAAATGTCATGAATAATGCAACAGTGCAAAATATTTTAAAAAGCATTACAACCAGTTTAACAGCTTTAGCCCAATTTTTTACTTTGGCTATTCAAAAATGTAAGTTTTCTTATGGGGGTCCCTTACAAAAATCTTTTCACATGGAGGTCCGCAGCTGAATGCATTTAAATTCTGGGGTCCTAAGCCTTAAGCCACTGGCTTAATAGAGTGTCAATTTTGTCAGCTGCTTGACACGTCAGTGTTGCAGATAAGTCACACATACATCGCCCACACAGTGGGGCGCATGGGTGTAATTAACCTCTCGAGTGTATCTGCCTGAACTAGCTTGCCAGCTGTGCATCTTCATTCATGTTCTTGTTTCCTTTTACTGGAAAGTATGAGAGTGAAGAGAAAAAAGATACATTCGATTCCAGCTTTGACCGAAAATCCACACATTAGGCCTAGGTCGGGTTCATCGATGAGAACACGAGACAAAATAATTGTCTCGTGTTGTCGTTAATTAATAAATCAAACACGTGTCTTCCGCATGAATAAAATTATGGATGCATCATCATGCTTAAGAACTCGAACTTAATTACCAAATCGCTCTCCAGATACAGTAATTCACCCTCGTGAGTGATTACATTGATTGGAAGGTGCTAATGGAAGACGTAATAGGCTACTTCAAGTACAGTATCTCCCTCGACGGGAGTTAGGATACTCCTGTAGAATGATTGGAATGGTGGGGATGAAAGCTGTGTGTTCTCGAGCTCCAGCAACAGATGTGAGAGAGCCAATCCATCATTGTGTTGAGTAGAACGCCTCCGAATGACTCAGAGAGGCAAGTACAGGAGTCGGTTTCATCCTGGGATAAGCCCTGGCTGGAGTGTTGCCAGATGAATCATTGGCACATGGGAGTATAAGATTTGATGCTTTTGTGGATGATTGATTCAGTGCATCACGGACATTGTGAGACATTGCGGCAGAACCATTAAGGATACCGGAGGTAACGCCAGGACAACTTCTATGAACAACTCTAGAGAGACTTAACTGTACAGCTAAGCCAGCGGTTCCACAACCTGGGGTCTTACTGCTGAGCCCCCCTTGGAGGTGCGCCAAAGATCACATGTCGGAGGGCGTGAGACCGACCTGTTTGGAAGTAGTCCAACATTTTAACCGTGTTGCATAAAATCATAGCTAATCATAGTTATGAAGCACACTCTTTCTTTCTTTCTTCTTCCTTTATTTATTCAGGGAAGCCCATTGAGAGCAAGCTCTCTTTTTCAAGAAACACTGACATTGTTAAAACATTTTTCTAACAATAGTAAATAAATTGCTGATCTAATAAGCTCACAACGCATCACATTGTGAGCTTGTAGAGGTTGTACTGTAGATCAGCTATTTTTGCTGTACATCATATGAGTACTGCCCTACAAAGTCTAAATGCATGTGAATATATTACTAAACATTTTTGTTTAGTAATAAAGGCTGAGTATGTTTTCGCCCCTGTCCGCCCGTCTGTCCGTCCCTCCGCCCATCCGTGCGCGTGTGTGTGTGTGTATGTGTGCGTGCATGCGCGCGTGTCTTGGCATTACCCCCAGTATCCTTAATGGTTTTGCCGCAATGTCTATGATGCACTGAATCAATCATCCACAAAAGCATCAAATCTTATTCTCCCTGTGCCAATGATTCATCTGGAATCATTCCAGCCAGCGCAGTGCGGGCTTACCCGAGGATGAAACCGACTTCTGTACTTGCCTCTCTGAGTCATTCAGAGGCGTTCTACTCAACACAATGATAGATTGTCTCTCTCACATCTGTTGCGTGTGTCCGTGTGTGTCCGTCCGTCTGTGGACACCTAATCTCCGGCACGGTTGGCCCGATCGACACATGAAACTGTGCACAAACTCTTTTCTTTTTCTTTTCGCCAATTTTCTTTTTTTTTTACATTACTACAGATTTGGTCCAAACACCTGGCGGAGACCTGTGCTCTGAGGAGCACACTTTTCTAGTTTATATATTTATAAAAATATATTTTTGGGTCTTTTTCTGCTTTTATTAGATAGTACAGTAGTCTGACAGGAAATAGGGTGAGAGAGCTGGGGAGTCACATGCAGCAAAGGTTGTCGGGATCGGGATTCGAACCCGTGACACGCTGCTAGGTGCCCGGAGGCTCCGGACCGCTACCCTAGCCGTCCGGGCCTAGTTTAGTCATTTATTTGTGTCAAAATCAAATCAGCCAGTCATGACTTTGGGGGATAAACAATGACCTGCATGACTACACAAACAATTAGTGCAATATGACTTAAATATGACCCAGCTGGCCAGTTAAACACCAGAACGCTCTGAAATGGGAGAAGATTCTCGGAGCGTATTTCCGAAACACAGACAGAGACATGGAGAGGTTGAGGGTTTGCTAAAGGCTATAAGGATTGACACTTCCATGTATTGTTGTGTGCATGACAGGAAAACGGAGGGAAATGGCACATTAACATAATCTGTTTATTATCTAGAGACCATCTGATCATTATCCAGACATTTCTCACCCAGCAATGTGGTTTGGCTGGGATGGGAAATTGGTCTGTGCAAGGAACTATGTGTTTGAGTGGGTTCTGTACGTGTGTGCATAGAGGTGAATTAATCTGCATCTGAACAGAAAATAGAAAAGACTTTACCGCCAAGCATCAGTACATAAAAGGAATTTGCTTTGGTTGGTGGTGCGGTGACAACACAATGGTAATCACTTCATTCCAACACGCGTAACACACATGACTCACATGCCTGCAATGCACACTGCAGGAATTTGTGCATTCAGACATAGGTATTCTCAACCTGTGGGCAGGGGGCCACTGGCTGGCCATGAGGATATTGCAAGTGGACCCCCAAATAACTGCAGAAACACTAAGATGTTAATGATAATATAACATGCAATTATGTGGTATTTGTTTAGTAGAAGGTAGCACGGGTTTCCCCGAAACCGAAGACCCGATCCCCGAACGGAGAACCGAACCTGGTCCGGTCCAAAATATTGACTTATCCCTCGGGCACGGGTCGGATCAGTTTCAATTGCCACAGGTCTCGGTTGGACCCGGCCCAACGACCCGCTTTTTATTATTTTATTATTATATTGAACTTTTTAACCTTCGGTTTTAAAATTAGACGTAATTATGCATTGTACAGTAATTACGCTCCAAAATCCATATTGTCTGTTCTCGCATATTGAATGAGCCACGCTTAACGTTAACAGCCGAAACACAGTAAATATCAAGCGCACTATACACTGCTAAACATCATGGAAGCTTTTTAGCGAGGTGAAACGCAAGGCCACCGGGAAGATGCAAGTTGGAACGTCATCTGTGTGGAGCATGTTTATGGTCATTATCTGCGGGGACGGACGGTATTAAGTCGGCAAAAATGTTCTCTGTCTGTCTGCAACACAGAGCAGAGCGCACGCCGCACTCCTGTCTCTGTGATTAGCCTACTCTGTTGGGGCGGGGGGGGGGGGAGGTGACTGACACACACGGCTAATCTGAATGCCACAATGAAATTAGCATTAAATGAGCACCGGGTCCAGTATGTTCTAATATGCTCGGTGTATGTTCGGGTTTAATACATTCGAATTATCCTCTGTCTGTTTCGGACCGGGTCCAATCTTTTGGATCCGTGCTACCCTCAAGGGCATAGTGACACATTGTTTGTAGATCTGCTATTCCCGCCGGGGGACGCTGGGGGCGTGTCCTCTCCTCCACGTCATCAGTGCCCATACCCTAGGTGGGGTTGGTGAAAGGGCCTTTCTGTGTGGAGTTTGCATGTTCTCCCCGTGTCCCCTAGCCTAGGGTAGGTACCCTCACAGAAAAACATGGAGTAATCCTGGTCTCTATACGGCCTCCCCCTGGTCAGCCTAGGAGTCTGATGGAGGGGAAAGAAACTGGTTGGAATAACGTGTTCCTTCCACGCATTACATCCAACCGGGGAAACTCCCCCCTGTCAGGTGATACGGAGTGGCTTGCTAGCTCCTCATGCATTGAAGGAGGCATGAGCTCAGTTCTGGGCTCAGGATTACATAGGCAATTGGCACTGGGTAAAAAAATGGGTTACAAAATAGGGGGGAAAAAAAGAAAAAAAAAGAAAGAGAGGGCAAAGAAGAGGCACAGAAGAATGACATCACAATAAAGATGACCTCAAGCAAATATGAAAAAGGAAACAGAAGTATACACCCTATACAATCATCCCTCCCGGTGCAGAACAAGAGACTCCGTCGATAAAGATTAAAGTATACAGAGCAACGTATAGACTCTATACAATCCTCCTGCCTGCATGCAGAACATGAAAGGGAGTAGCAAGGTAAGCCTATAGTTATGATGACGTCAGCACAGACCACAGGTAACACCTCAGATGGATATTACAATAGTCACGCAATGTCTTAATGCTACTAAGTCACAGAGAGTCAATTACCGTTGCCCTATTAGCCCATCCTCTAAAGTCGGCCAGGACACCCATGAGTCATGACCCAGGACCCATTCAAATTGCATTATAAAATAAAATGTGAGACGCCAGAGGGTTAAAACGGGGAAACCATCTGTGTCATTTTAGATTTTAGCGTTGGCTATTCAAAAATAGAAGATATACAAGCTCACAGCGTGTCACTTCGTGCCGTGCTGCGAGCTTACATAGTAGGCTAAATAATGCTATTTTTGAACATTTTTGAAAGATCTTGAAAGTGCGAGAACTACTGATTTAGAAGGCATTTGTAGAATCGGCCTCAGGTCTTATTGGGTTAGGCGACCCTAGGGAGCAGACATTATGTCACTGAGCCATCAAGGTCCATCATGTGTTGTAGGTGTGACGGCCCCTGGGCCCGTCTACCAGTACGTGTCTCACATGTCTACCGCTCTGACTGCTGTCGTTTCTTTTAAGACAGGCATTGTATAGCTGATGAGTTCATGGTCGGCAGCTGACTGAAAGCATTTAAAAGGGCCGTGGTGTATCACTCTCTCTCCTCGGGCTTTGGTTCTTTTGTTTGTGTTTCACACCATAACATACTGTACAACATACTCTACTGTACCATTGTCACTCATCCAACGCACTCACACCTATAGGCTTGGGATCCTTTAGTATTATTTTTGTTCATTCTGACAGCAGTTTAGACAGGGTATGCGGTACTTGGAAAAAAATGGGGTATAAAAATTGTTTTTCTTTTTTTTTTCTTTAGGATTTTAACGATTCTGATTCCTTAACGGTTCCCTTTAACGCTTCCTATATTTTAAAAATAATCTATATATTACGACTATAATGTTTTGATAAACACATACAGTATTGCATTGTAGTGGTTCTCAAAGTGAGGTCCAGGGACCCTTGGGGTTCCAATTGTCCCTTACAGGTCTGTAACTCTGAGAGTGTTAAAATTGAACCAAATATTAATTTGTTATATTTTGTTATTTGCCTTATTCTCTTAATAAAGTCTAGACAAACTTGACTTTGCCTTGTGGACTCTCCTTCTTAGTTATGACTCTAACGAGCGGACGTACAGTAATAGAGGCTTCAGAGAACGGCCGGTGTGTTTTATGGCACATGCAGCGTCTGTCCCCCATGCATGGTCAAGTCCAATCAGTAGATTAAAATGGCAAAGTCAGTGATGTCATTTCACACAGCTGGTCAGCAAGGTGTCAAAAGTGATAAACAGTGTATAGCGTGCAGACGTGCAGCCTTCAATAGAGACCCTTTTTCTCTGCAGCCGTTTTGACATGAAATAGTAAGGTATACACACAGGTGTTGCCAATGATACTAATTAAGTTTCCGTTCCATTTAGCGCAGCAGAGCCTCTTCCAGTGAACCAGCATGCACAACAGCAGCCATGCTGGCAGCCCTAGCTTAGTGGGTAGAGTGGCTGTCTGGGAATAGGCTCTATGCACATCAGGTATTGGAAAGAAGTTGGGTCCCTTCCTTACTTCCTTCACAGGTCTTACCAATGATTCTAATGAAGGCTATGTACCATTTAGTGTAGCACAGTGGTTCTCAAACGTTTTAATTTCAAGGACCACCATACAGTAACTTTGAGTGTATACAAATGGAAGCATTTTGTACACTCCCAGAGTTACAGACACATAAGAGGCCATTTGGAACCCCCCAAGGACTCTTTGGGACCCACTGGTGTAGCCGAGTGTTTCCAGTGATCCAACATGCACAATATCAGCACCCTGACTTTGCTTGACCAGAATGGAACAAAGCCTTAATTAGTATCATTGGTAACACCTGTGAAGGCAGTAAGGAAGAGGCCCAATTTCTTTCCAATATGGCTGCTGTGCATATAACCTATTGAAAGGTCACAGGTTCAACCCTCAGCTTGCCAGTCTACATGTTAAAGTGTCCCTGAGCAAGACACTTAACCCCTGACTACCCCCCCACTAGCCTCGGGTACCCCCCACCCACATACACATACACGCACACACACACACACACACACACACACACACACACACACACACACACACACACACACACACACACACACACACACACACACACACACACCTCGATGAGATCTGTCATAGGAAGATTATACTGTCCATTCAAAGTGACACGTTTTATCTTCTCTGTCCCTATCGGGCATAGAAGAGAAATGAGAGATAGAATGAGGTTTCCAGAGCCTTCAGGGCCTGAGCGCTGAGCTATAACTCTCTCTCCTTCTCCCACCGTACAGTGCTGTCCTCCCAAGACCTCCTAAACTGCTTTTTAACAGACCACACCCCTAGAAAACAGTCCACAGCAGGACAGCAAGCCCATGGCATGGGCAGAACGGGTTACAGTATGTTTGTACAGGTGGTTTGGGCTCCTTTATCTCCCTAACAAAGGAGTAACACCTCTGGCTATACTCAGATCAAAGAAGAAAATGTAGGGCAATGTCTCACAACAGTGTGGAAACGGAGCGAATGAAAACTGGCATACTAACACACTGGCACCCATACAATCAGGAAATAATAAATTAGTATTTGACATTTCCATAGCCGATCTGAGAAGCCATCTCCTCCACGGGCACTATAGTCAAAGTTTGACTTTCCCTACGCGGTCTCTGTCTGACCTGAATGGAGTGTAACCTTGGCATTCCAATGGATAAAAGTCACATCTGCTAGCCTTAAGTTTTGACTTAAGGTCTACAAGCTCACAAGCTTGTAGCGTATCCGCTGGCTTGTACAAGATTTGGTGTAGACTGAAAAAAGTACAGAGCCAACTCATGTCCGATTTCGTGTCCAATTTCACGATTAATAAACATCTCAGCCATGTGATTATTGTCAGCGTTTTGTATCACAATAAACGATAATAATGATAATCGTCCCATTCCTACGCAGCAATAGCATCATGGGGTATTGTGTGGAGAGACAGAGGTTTCCAGAGCCTTCACATCCATGGCTTTGGGGGAAATGAGGGGAGGTCACAACAGAGGAGGTTAAATAGGCCGTGAAGGATAGATAGATAGAAAGGAACAGAGTCAGGGAAAATTAAACCAGAAGACGGAGTAGAAAAGGACACACAGAGAGATGAAAAATGTGATTGGATAGGAATTGAGTGGGATGAAGCACAAAAGCGATGTGGTCAAGGGTTGGATTTGTCCCTTTTATCCTTGCTTCTGGTCAGACGGAATTAAATACATTCATCAGAATTCTGGACCAGAATCTACTTTATTGTCACATCACAGGTTTACAGAAGTAAAACAGTGGGTGAAATAAGTTTCTGTGCGAGTTCCATCCTTTTTGTTAAAGTATTTCCATAAAAGAGAATGGAAGAAGAAGAGGGGAAGAGAGAGAGAGATCAATAAAAAACAACAACAGACTATCTACATATTTACACACGTATATATACACATGCAAGTATATATGCTATGGACGTTAATTAAAGTGCGAGAATAATACAAATTAGCACGTTGTACATGGGATTAAAGTGCAGAGTGTCAGCGTGCATTAGTCCTCATAAGGTAACTGTACATTTGATTTCCTTTTGGGAAATCAAATTTAAACTGTCTGAGATGTTTGATATTCATGAGATGTTTGATCATATCATAATTCATAATAATATCACAATTTAATTAAAAAATATATATGTTAACCACATCGCTATATTTGTGAAATCTTTTTATTTGTATTTCCAAAACAGAGGAAATCGCAAAATATGCTGTGAGCTTGTAGATCGGATGTATTCGCGATTCAAAATCATGAGTATAGGGCTTAAGTGGTTAAGAAAATGTACTTAATCGAACCGTGATGACAGCACAAGGGCAATGAGTTTAGCTGAGATTACTGGAGGATATGGTGTGTGAATGTCTTTAATGATTAATTCTGATTAGACGTTGAATATTTCAGATGTGTGAAGTGAATAGAATGTTAATTAAAACATCAGAGCAAATGAAGGAGTGAACCACTTCAATGTTCTGTACTTTATGAGAATAATTACATGAGAAGAATTACATTGTTATTAAGTAATGGGTTTCACTCTATTCACTCTATTCTCTTTGTTTGTTTGGTACAATTGAATAAACATTACACAATTCAAACAAAGCATTTCTCTTAGTTGTTGTTCTTCAATCTAAAGTGTGCTTGGTCAACATTTGGGGGGAGGCAGACCAAGTAGCCTACGAGTTTTCTAAGTATTGAGGGGTTAAATGGTTAACTGTCTGTATCCAACACAACGCTAAACAATGATAGCGCTGTCAAACAAGTCTATGAAGCTATCTATGTAAATATGGAAAAGTTTGATCTTCAACACAATTTCATACAATATGTAGTGGGGGTCCCTGCTTCATCTCTCTCTCAGCTAAGGGGTCCTTGGCTTGAAAACGTTGAAGACCCCCTGCTCTAGAAAGTTGGTAGACACTCTGTGAAGGCATGCAGCTCATTGGTAGACGCTCCCTAAGAAGGCTGCCACTGTCTCTTTAAATCCTCTGGTTTCCTCGTCCCCGCCCCCTCCCTCCACGCGCGCGCCTGATGTAAACAAACAGACACACAGGTGTTTGTTTGACAAGTAACAAGCTCCCTTTCCAAATATAACTACCATTTAGAAGGAAAAGAGTGAAATAAACATCTTATAATGTAATATTACACCACGTGGAAGTAGAGTAGAGGTGCCAGTGTTGTCAGGGAGTGAATACTGCTGAGTCACATCTTTGACAGTTGAAAGACTGTCGTGACAACTGCAATGGTCTTCATTCTCCACGTGAGTTAACATTTACATGCTGCAATACAGCTGAATAGGCTCTATGCACAGCAGCCATATTGGAAATAAATTGGGCCTCTTCTTACTTCCCTTCACACGTGTTACCAATGATACTAATGAAGGCTCTGTTCCATTCTGGTCAGGGTGCTGATATTGAGCATGTTGGCTCAATAGAAACACTCCATTTTGGTTCCCAAATGGCCCCTTATGGTGGGTGTGTAACTCTGAGAGTGTACGGGTCCATTTGGTTCCATTTGTACACTCTCAGAGTTATGGGGGTCCTTGAAAATAGGACAACCACTATGCCACACTAACAACAGAGCCTTAATTAGTATTATTGGTAACACCTGTGAAGGAAGTAAGGAAGGGGCCCAATTCATTCCCAATATGGCTGCTGTGCATAGAGTCTATTGTGTTTAATGGCACTTTTCTTGGTAAAACAAAAACTACTAAGGATAAAGCACTGTTGTGTTGTTTGTGCTGTGAAGTGAATATAATATGTGCATGTGTAAACATGGCACCAGTCACCAGATAGTGAGGCCAAAGTAAATCACTGTGTGTATGGAATATTCATTTGTTTGATGAAATGAAAGCATAAATGGACTTTTTCAAAGTCAAATGATGACAAAAAAGAAGGACTCGATTTTTAGCAATGTTTCTGAGCTGGAATAAGCATGATTTTACAACCTTTGTCACTTGACCATTGAAGAACAAGTCATATACCTACTGTATGTCTGTATCTACAAATATGTCTACTGTAGCCTACTCTGCTAAATCTAGTATACCATAATACCATTATGGCAGTCATTATTAAACAATTTACAATAATAAAAAACGTAATATGTAAAAATACTATATTCATTTAAAATATTCAAAATATTGTATATTTAAAGCGTGTGCTCACATACAGTACACACATTCCCCTGCACAATGTAGAGTTTGTTAAGCTTCAATAATTTATCTAATTTGGTTTAGAAGCAATTGAAAATACAAAGTACTTTGTTGATGTAGCTCTGTGGTGTTGAATAACTGTCAACTATTCAATATAAAACCAATGTGACACACACACACACACACACACTCACTCACTCACTCACTCACTCACTCACTCACTCACTCACTCACTCACTCACTCACTCACTCTCTCTCTCTCTCTCTCTCTCTCTCTCTCTCTCTCTCTCTCTCTGGGGGCACCACCTCCTCAAGGAGAGAAGGTGAAAGAACGCCAGCAACAGAGCTGAACATGTGTAATGTATTTTCTTTCGCTTGTTACCAAGCTACCAGTTCATTAAGTTGCTGACCTAAAACCCACACAAATGCAGAATAGATTATTTGTCTTGCCATACTGTGCTGTTAAACTGTGCTGGTGCTACATTCAACAAAGACTGTGCCCATGAGCAACACTCCTCCTTGTCTCCTTGTGAATTCTTCACAATTTTGTTTATTTCAGGATTCAGTGTACAAATACAAGAATATGCAGAATTAAGTATGCCAGTATCAAAAGTAAAACAAAATAAGATAATACAATCCTACTCAAGCAAGGAGGAGACCATTATAAACCACATACCCTCAACTTCCTCCTGGGTGCTTCTGTGTTTATTCCTACTATTAAACAACACTACATGTTTGGCAGTGGTGCTGACAGGATTCTTCTGTTAGCTTAAACTAACATTGACTGTCTGGCAATGAATCATGTTCAGTGAAAGTACCCGTCGCTCTGCGATACTGATGTTGTGACAGGATACAGCATACGTATACTAGGCTGTGTATGTGCTGTACTGGCTACTGTTGAAGGTAGTGAGTTGTGGTGATAGGGTATTGGTTCTCAAAGTGGGGTCCGGGGACCCCCAGAGGGCCTTGGGGGGTACCAGGGGGTCCCCAGCAAAGTGTGTTAATAAAGCGTCACAATACTTTACGCCTTTATCCATATTTTATACTTTGGCTATTCAAAAATAGCAGATATACAAGCTCATAGTGCGGCACCGAGTGCCGCACTATGAGCTTGTAGATCTGCTATTTTTGAAAAATCTTGAAAATGTGTAAATCTTTGAATATATATATATATATTTAATTTGTAACTCAAATCTTTGCTTCTGTGGGTCCCTGGAACAAAATATTTTGAGATGGGGGTCCTTGACATGAAGAAGTTTGAGAACCACTGTGTACATTATACATGTATGTGATTCTTGATTGATTTCTTTATTTCTTTCTTTCTTTCAGACACTCAAGGCTTATGGTGTTCCTCCCAACCTACTCTGGAACATAGGAGCCATGTACACAGGTACAAGAGCAGGTACTACGAGTCTCCACGCAAGCCTGTCTTCGCAGCAGCCGAATACCAATGCCCCCAGCCATGGTGTAGAAGCCCACATGCCAGAAACGGTTGTGGCTGCCATTAACAACGCACTCCGAATCATGGTTGCCTGAAGCCCACCCCTGTGATCTATCTACCTGCCAGTCCTGTCCTGAGCCATGAGGAAACCGGGGATGAAGTGGAGAGAGGACAGCTCTATATCTCTATCCATGGGTTCCAAAGCCTGACCCTGGCCATCACTTGTCTTACACAACTGATGAAGTCAAGTAGAAGTCGGCTCAAGGTAGGAGCCTTTTTTTTCCTTTCTTTTTTTTTGTGCTGCTGCTTGTGTTGTATGCTGTGTGAATACTAATGTGATTCAAGCTGTATTGCTGTTATTTTGGGACCCAATGACTGGTTGGCAATGAAACATATGTAACAGTTTGATGGCCTGAAAGTCTAATATCTCAGCCCAGTGACAGGGATATCCCTTTGGCTTAGCGGTTAAGATGTTGGCTTTCCATGTGGGAGACGCGGGTTTGAATCCCGGGCATTACACATGTTCAGTGACTGTTTCTGCATGTTACAATTCTGATGTGAATCTACAGTGTGTTGTGTTGTGTCGCGTCGTGTCTGCTGTTGAAGGCAGTGCGTTGTAACAGGGAACAATATGTGTATGTGGCTCTTGGTCACTTCAATGATCCTATGTGTGAGTTTTCTATTTCCTTCTAAAGTTCAAGCTAGAGGTTTTGGGCTTTAACAGCCGAAATTGAAGACTGATTAGTTTGCTGCACGTACGTTCCCCAGGGCTACCTCAGTGACGCACTGACACTGTGTCGTTGGGTTGTTTGCGGTGTGATCCCTCATCAGTTCAATCAGTCTTCACGTCTTTTAGTTTCCATATTTCAAGGGATGGTTGTTCATGGCAACCCGAGTGAGACGAGACGTGGTGAGGTGAGGTGAAGTGAAGTGAAGTGAAGTGAAGTGAGGTGAGGTGAGACGTGACGAGACGAGAGGAGAGGAAAGGAGACGAGACAAGATGACAGCTTTGAGACCTGCCTTTACATATACCATCCTTTCCGTTAATTACCTTTTAAGCAGAAATGTTTCTAAAATAATAATCTCATGATCACATTTATATATTATATATATATATTATTCTCAGAGGGAACACGTGTTCCAAATGTGTTCCCATTGCAGAGACACACTGCTATAAAGACGTCCAATGAGAGTTATAGAATGACACAGCGAGACGGAGACTTTGTGAGCAGACACATTATTAGGCCATGCTTAATGCATTCTGCTTTTTGTACACGCAGTCCTGGAGCAACGAGCACAAGCTCAGCACCGTGTGGGGTTGCATAATCAGCCAGTTATTTATTACCCACAGGGGATGGAGAGCAGAGGAGCTGCTCAGCAAGTCCAAAACGAGCTAGTGGAGCATTGGAGGGAATCAGCAGGGTGATGAGTAGAGTTGTTCCGATACCGAAACCAGTTTCGGAAAAGCTGCCGATACTGCCTAAAATCGGTGTATCGGCTGTATCGGTATTGGCGAGTATGCCAGTCTATGCCATTCTGATACCATCACTTATTTTGCATTTTGAATGACTCAGTTGATGTTGCACTACTGTTTCTTACAGTCCTATTTAAATTATTATTTTACTAACCTGTAGCTGCACTTTATCAATTATTTAAAAAAAATGGTTTCGGATCGGTACTCGGCATCGACCGCAAGTTGCAGGTATTGGAGTCGGTATCGGGAACGGGAAGGAAAAAATGGTATCGGCACCATTTCTGTTGGTCAATGCCGCCCTGACACCAGTGTTGCCATGTACACTTATTATAAGCGACTTTGGGCTTGCTTTTTTTATAAAGTCGCTTGAAAATGGTTCAAATATTTAAAATAGATTCTCCAACATGTTTTGAAAATAGCAGACTACGACTAGCTGACTACTGCCAACAGTGTCGACTAGGGGTTATAGTCGTCGACTAGTTGGTGAAGCCCCCAGTAGACAGTGCTTTAAAACTTGAACACAGACTTTTTTAAATCTCCCTTAAATAATTTTGAGGACACATTGAAGGACAGTTTTAAAACCATGTAATCAGATCAGTGTTCCTGGACTTTTAACATTCTCAAATTAATGTTAAAGTCACTTCAGTTCTAGTGAAATATGGGGAGACATCAGTGAACTACACATCAGCTCACAGCCATTTTGTCTGATCCCTGTAGCCCTAATTTGTCCTTTCTGCCGTCTGACATTAAAAAAAGTAATATTTTCTATCTCTATCGATTGTTTCAGTGGCTTAGTTATTAATTTGTCCTTCGAGGCAGACAGGCGACAAGGAACAGTTAATCCATCTGATATGGACGGCTGACGTTGTCAGACGTGACGACAGAACACGAGGGAGTGAGAGCGAGGAAGAAAGAGGGGGCGACGAAGAGAGGTCAGTTAAGAGAGAGGAATTTGATCGACATGGAGAGAGAAAGAGTGAGGGAATGATTGAAATGTGAAAGCTGCGGACAGGGAGACAAAGCGATGGAGACGGAGAGTCGATTGAAGGCGCGTAGAGCAAGGCAGGAGAGGTGAGGCGAGAGGCATGGACAAAAGAGAAAAGAAGAAGGCCAGAGAAGGAATGAGAGGATTGAGAAGATTTGAATCACTCTGTGTGAGAGAGAGAGAGAGAGAGAGAGAGAGGGAGGCACATAGCAGGACAAAGGCTTCCTAGCAGGTCAGAAGTCAGATATGTTAGGAGCCAACCGTCATCGATTGTCATTTCGGCAGGCCCGGCTGGTATGAATGGGCTTGTGGGGCTAAGCCCCCCCCCTATCTCATTGAATGAAGATGAAAAATTATTATTCAAATGTTTTAGAAGAGGTTATTTTACATGCTGGTGGAACCTAGAGCAGCAACAGCATCAAATATATACAAAATGGGCTGATTTCTTTGAGCCCAAATCAGTTTCCATTCGCTTTCATTGAGTTGAGTAATTTTTCATTTCCATTGACTGAAATGATTTCGGTCAATGTCTCTCTACTGTTGGAAATGAGAGAAAGAGAGAGAGAGAGAGGGAGGGAGAGAGAGAGAGAGAGTTATGCCAACAAGATAGAGGAGGGGAATGAGAGGTGAGCAGAAAATGCAGGCGAGAGAAAGACAGGAAAAAAAGGATAGGTTATAAGATTTGAAGATATCCGTTACGCTAGCATGGAGCGGCGTGCAGGGCCTTGGCATCCGCCATTACTGTGACAGATTAACCCTTAATGTTACGCTGGGACGCCTTAATAGGAATGCGGAATGCTGCTCACCCATTGCACGCACTCACGTGCACACTACGCAACACAAATAAATGTGCACAAATGCATATACGGTACACACACACACACACACACACACACACACACACACACACACACACACACACACACACACACACACACACACACACACAACTTTTAAGTGCTTATAGTCCATCATATCCGATGATTAATCTTTTCCCTTCTGACATTTTTTATTCTTGTGGCTGAATAACTATAACACAGCATGCCAAAAACAGCTGACATCTGCAATGTTTGGCTAATGTTTCCCAAAGTGGTTAATGTGATATACAAAAACTGAACGTACAGACAGTGAGATTTTATTTTTGCCAGACCCAGAGGCTCGGCCTACATGAGGCTTTGTCTGTCCCTCTTTCGTCCCTCTTTTCTCCATATATGGCATAAATGGGAAGACAGATACACAGACAGATACACACGTCATGCGAAGTCCGGCCATTCAGATTTCAACCACTAGGGGTCTGGCAGTACCAGGTCTCCTGGTTCTAGTTTTCTTGGCATCCCTTGTTTTTCTTAGGAATAAGGGACAAACCGGCCGGGTGTCGCTTATTTGAATTTCAGGTATGGTTTGACAACCCTAACCACGTTCACCCCGCAGCATCTGTGCCCGTTCCAGATGTGACAGCTGTGGTCTGTGGTCACGGTCAGACTAACGGAGCCATCTGAGCTGTGTGTTGCTGCCAGGGTGGCCAGATCTGCTTATTATAATTTCCCCGCAACATTTTATTTAAAAATAGCCGATCTACAAGCTCACAACGCGTCGCAACGCGTTGTGAGCTTGTAGATCTGCTATTTTCAAATAGCCGATATATTTGTTAAAGTGCTCATGTGGTCCATAGTCGCTTCTTTTGGGCTGGTTTTCCTAGACCTGGTTGCTTGTTTCTCTCACAGAATCTGGCAACACTGGTTGCTGCAGGTTGTTCTGCAGGCACACGGTGCTGCCACGTGATTCCTATAGGATTCTCTGGAGTCACTTAATGTGATTGGCCTCCAACACACTGTTTATAATAGGAGGGCTGTTGTTATTTGGGTGGGAGGGGGACAGTTGAGCCCGAAGATGCTCTGTGATCAGCTGAGGCGGGGAGGATTTAGGATTTAAGACAAGGCAGTGCTGCATCGTATGCTCCTCTTCTCCACATTCACAGATGGTTGGGACAGTTTTGTATAGCCCCATCAGGCCATAACAGCTTTTGATCGCCCCATTCCTGTTCTCAGGCGGTTGAGTGTCTTCCACATTACATTACATTACAGTCATTTAGCAGACGCTTTTATCCAAAGCGACTTACAATATGTGCATTCAACATAGGTAGGCAAGAAAACTACTTATCACCAGAAGTCTTAAGTGCTTTCTCTAGCTACCTACTTTCTTAAACAGATGAGACAAATAGGAAAATCAAATTAGAGCAAAACAAATAAGTGTATCAAATACACAAGATCCAATAAAACAAGAGCTCATACAAATAATTGACAACAATTATGGCCGTTCCACTGGACCCATGGTGCTTCTGAGCTATAGAAGGGAGGTCTTCAGAAGGGGGTATTCCCATGTCAATAGGAGGGGGGACATTCTCAAGCTTTTTTGAGTCTGTTTATTTCCCGAGATGTTGTTAGGGGCTGGACATGGATGAGGAATGCCGGGGGGGAAAGTAGTTAAAAAGTAATGACGCGTAGCTTGTGATACTAGTGTACACTCGAGAGGTTATATACACGCATGTGCAGCTCTGTGTGGGAGATGTACTGCATGTGACGTGTCAAGCAGCTTATCAGTTGGCGGTCTACTTAAGCTCATCTGATTCATTGCACTTCCTCCTGTTGTATTGTCAGTGCTGCCACTGATGTTTTATGTGCTTTGTCTGCTCCCACCACCACCCCAGCACCACCAGTATAGGCTCTGCTTTCCCTTAAAGGGTTCTGTTTCCCTTGGGGGGGGGGGGATGTTATAGTTGTACTGTATATCTATATAATGAATAAGCAGACCCTGAACGCCAAGATCAAATATAATATTTATACGCAGAACTTTGAGTGAACCAAAACAAATACTCCTGTTCCTCTGCCATCCTAGGAAAATCGACGTGGCGCCTGGTACACGATTGTGTCGCGATTGTGCTAAGGTTGATGTTGCTGTCTTGGAACACTTTAAGCCAGTGGTTCCCAAACATTTTAGCTCGAGACCCAAAAGAGAAATTTGATGTCTCCCCGTGACCGAAACTATAGTGAAAAACAATTGCCGATCTAAGTGAGTAGATCGGTTTCTACACATCAGTTTCCTCGCGTGTTGATGGTGGTCAGTCCCAGTCTTCTGCAGGCGGTGGGGGGGGGGTTGGAGGTGTGCCGGTGGTGTGTGTGTGAGCTGACAAATTGGCGTACACTTGAGCTCCACAATTTGTTCCAGCCTCAGCTGCTGAGTCCTCTGATGTTGAAAAGATTGAAGAAGTTCAGTCACTCCACTGGGTACAGTACTGTACATTGAAGGGATTAGATTTACACTTTACACACACACACACACACACACACACACACACACACACACACGCGCACACGCACACGCACACGCACACACACACACACACGCGCACGCACATTCACGCGCAGTCGCACACTGTACACACACACTTGACTTGGGCCTATATGCGTGATTAAATAAATTATTTCACTCCACATGTCTTCGAGCGTTTCTATCCCACGGACGTTTTCTGCACATTAAATTTCCTCCTATCGTCCCCTTCCACTCCCCCCACCCCCTGCTGTGGCCATTGCCAGTGGAGCATGTGTGTGTGTGCGTGACAGTAGGAGAGAGTGTGGGCTGTGGGGGGAGGGAAACTAAATATAGGATAAAAAACGGAAACATTTTCTTTTTGATATTTTTTGATATTTTTACATGGGTGGCTTGTGAGGAGAAGGCTTCCGCACACCCGGTTCCTCTCTAGTTGGTGCGTTGGTCACAAAAACTATACTTCAAAAAAATCTTAATAAAAAGATTAGACCCGCACACAACTGCTCACTTTGTTCAGAGTTTAATAAAAAGAGCAACGTTTCGGTCCCTTCGGACCTTTCTCAAGCTGCTTGAGATTTTTTTGAAGTATACATGGGTGGCTTGAAACAGACCTGTACCTAGTCAACACTTCTTGACACTTTTTCGTCATTGGCTGGCCTTGGTATTGGCCAACCAATGAGGACTCGCCATCGTCTCAGACCATGGGATCTGGACACAAGGCAGAGCACATTCACCTGATTCGGATGCTATCAATGCATTGAATGGGACATTATCACCTTTTATTAGACCATTGAATGGGCGAAGTAGGCGACATACTGACATACCCGCGATTTATCAGACCATTCATTGGGTGTTATCAAGACATACTGACCTACCAACGGAGATGACTTAAATAGTTCAGTTTTGGTTTTGGTTTCGGACCATGACGGAGGCGCGCAGTCTCAGGCGAACTGGAACCCCGTGAAGGACCACCGAGGGAGCTAAAGCGACCGAGCTGCCGTCCTGAACGGTGTGACGTTCGCTTGAGCCTACTCAGCGCCGTTGGTGTTATGTACCGATAGGCACAGAATCGTAAATATTGTTGTGGGGACTGCTCCGCCTCCAAGTAGGTCAGTAGCTCCTGATTACGCCCAATGAATGGTCTGACAAATCGCGGGTAGGTCCGTATATCGCCTACTCGTCGCCTACTCGCCCATTCAATGGTCACGATAAAACGTGATAATCTCCCATTCAATGCTTTGATAGCATTTTCACTTACCGGCCCAGTGCGCGCACGAGAGAGAGACAGAGACAGGCAGAGCACAACGGTGTCACATTTCACACACACACACACACACACACACACACACACACACACACACACACACACACACACACACACACACACACACACACACACACACACACACACACACAGACACACACAAAGACACACACAAAGACAGGCACAGATGCACTCCTTTTCTTTATATTGGTAGCCACCCAGTAAATGACATTTAAATGTCAGTCTTGTTTCTTTTCAAAAAACCTTTTTATTCAGAATTTCAATAACAAAGAGCCCAAGCATGGGCAAGTATACATAATGGTGTCTCAAATCATCATTCCAAAAGTTAATAAGAATACGAAAACATTTAAAAAGGAAATAAGACAACCTTTACATAATATTATGTTCAAACTGTTCAAACTGCATAATAAAGGATAAACTTAGCCGAAACAGATCTAAAGCAGTAATGACACCATTAATTGTATCAAATAATGTAATAATCCATTTATAAATATATTTTTTAATTAGTTAATTTACATTCCAAATGAAAGAGTCCACGATTCAGTGAGCGAGAGCCTGGGTAAAAATAACCCCTCGATTTCTATTTTCACCCCGTCTGCTGTCTTCCCCGGTCCCCCCGTCCCTCCCCTCCTCACACTATAACAGACTATTTTTAGCTCGAGACTTTTTTTTTGTGTGTGTGTTTTTTTTTATATTCAGGGGAGCGAGCGAGAGGCACTTGTCTGCCACGGGGCGCCACGTGCAGCTCCCCAGCACGTGCCATACGTCCACGGAGCTTAGGACAGTCGCCGTGCCAACCAGCGCACACACAGAGAGAGAGAGAGAGAGAGAGAGAGAGAGAGAGAGAGAGAGGGAGAGAGGGGGGGGGGGGGGAGAGAGAGAGAGAGAGAGAGAGGGAGAGAGAGAGAGAAAGAGAGAGAGAAGAAAGACTGTGAAGGTGAGAGACAGAGATAATAGATGGAGGAAAGAAAAGGTTGATGTGGGAGACTGTTGACGACGAGGCATGTATGACTCACTGGAAGAGCGAGAGCCGTAAGGCATTAATGTGTGCGTGTGTGCGTGTACCATAAGCTTATTTATAAGACCCTTGCAGTGTCTGAATGAGGGGTATGGTAAGGTGACTCACATAATCACATTAGCCCTGGTGTAACTATTTGGGGCACGTCATTATAAAGCTATTTTTCAAAAATGTTTCTAAATTCACGTTTCTACAGTTCATAAGCTTGAAAAGATGAAAACCGAATAGTTGTTTGTCAGCTCGCCTGTTCATGTCTCACACCAGTTCCCACAAGCACTGAAAGACATTTACACACGTACGCGCGCACACACACACACACACACACACACACACACACACACACACACACACACACGCGCACACCCATGCATTCACACATGCACACAAACCTTTCACGCATGCTCGCACACACAGTTGATTTCTTCTCCCGGCTTTGCGCTACACATGCACTCATTTGTCCATAAATCCAACATTTGCTCACTCCCCAAATAGTGCTATAGTGCAGGGGTCTTCAACAGGGGGTCCGGGACACCTAGGGGGTCCTCAGAGTTACTACAGGGGGTCCTTCGAATCTTTGTGTGATGGGGAATATTTGCCGAAAATAGCAGATCGACAAGCTCACAACGCCTCGCGCTGCGAGGCGTTGTGAGCTTGTAGATCTGCTATTTTCGGAGAGTTTGTGTAGCGGGAAAAAAAGAGCAAGTATATAGCCAACGGTCAAGTTGACTGAATATTGAGGGTTTAAAAGGTTAACTATCTGAAAAAGTTTAATCTGCAACACAGTTTTATTCAATATGTAGTGGGGGGTCCCTGCATCATCTCTCTCTCAGCTAGGGGGTCCTTGGGCTGAATAACGTTGAAGACCCCAGCTAATAGTGACTTCATGGGAGCGGATGTGACCAAACGTCAAATGTTTGACGGAGATGGGGGTCCCCCCTTCACATCATTTGACGCCGTCCCGATCACTTCTGCATTCCTGTGAATGCGGAAGTGCCGAATGGCATTGCCTTGTTAAGTGGTCAGATGGGTGGGCCGCGTGTATTCTCAGAGTATGTTTATTTGAATGATCGATAAAATCGATTGTGGTCCAGGCTTGGATCAATGGAACTAACATTAGTGTTTTGCCAATTATTTGCAATGCCCTTGCAGGGCCCGGCCCACAGGTTGAGAATCATTGTTCTAAAGGTCCTTACACACCGGGGGCGATTTTTTCATGCGAATAATACGTTTAAAAAACAAACAAACGTATAAAGCCAATGCAAGCTTCCACATTAGTTTCGCTGAGCGAAAAAGTGTCTTTTATTTATTCGGACCGAGTCCGAATTTTGCGTATATTCGCATAATCGCCGGTGTGTAATGACCTTTACTCTTGATATTGGCCTAATTAATTAACCCACTAATGGCTTTTCAGTCATTAGTGTGTTTTGCTGTGATCCGGGTGTGTGGTGACTCATCGTGGCTCATGTTCATGTGTAGATGATGACGGGCTCTGGACACGCTCCATCACTGGCACCATCGCTACACATTTTATTGATTCCCGTGGGGACATTTGACCCATGAGCAACCAGCTAGTGGTGGGCAGGGAGCAGTTGGCGGTTCAGTGCCTTGCTCAAGGCCAAGGGGCACTTCAGCGGTGTGGGCATTGAGGTGAGTGTGGGTGATTCAATTCCCCGCGCAGATTATTTCAGCATACCGTAATGTTTCTCAAAGTGGGGTCTCCAGGGACCACCAGGAGTCCTTGAGGGGGTTCCAGGGGGTCAGTGATAGGAACCAAATGGACCCTTACAGGTCTGTAACTCTGTGAACCAAATGGAACCAAAATTTGGTGGTTCCATTTGTAGACTCTTAAGTCCCCTTTTTCCACCAAAAGAACTTTGGTTCTAGAACTGGTTCCGTTCTAGATCCTTGGAACCTTGGTGCTTTCACGGACCCAGCCGTGAGGCCCAAGCACCATTGTACAGTGGTGGAAAGTAACTAAGTACATACTCAAGTACTGTACTTAAGTACCATTTTGGTGTATTTTTACTTTACTGGAGTATTTCCAATTTCCCAAAAATATTGGGGCAAAGTGTGGGTCCTTGAAATAAAAAAGTTTTATTTTTTTTAGTTTTAGTTTTAAGTTCAAAGTATTACCTCATGCAGTTCCTATTTATATTTTTCCTTTTTGGGGGACAGGCATCGTTGATGCACCTGAGGGGGTATCGACCAGGTAGAGACGTTTTAAACATTTAGAGTTGAGTTGAATTGTGTAGTCTTTACATGACACTCTGTAGGCGTGCTGGGAATTGTGACCTTAACAAAATAACAAACTTTCTTTGTGTCAGAATGTCAATTTCCCTCATGGGGACCAGAACAATGTCGCAAATAAGTCGATTTGTTTGCTTAGCTATCCTTGTGGAGAGACGTGGACTGGATTGCAACACACATGCACACATTCAAAATCACACACACACACACACACACACACACACACACACACACACACACACACACACACACACACACACACACACACACACACACACACACACACACACACACACACACACACACACACACACACACACACACACACACACACACACACACACTGTACTGTGCTGTAATGTACTGTATAAGAAAATGCATTCACTCCCCTGGTGAGAGGAACATGGGAAATATAATAGCTGTCTGTCTTCTTGTTCCTGTTCAGAGTTCATAACAACCTTGTCCTGCTTTCTGTCTTTTGTCCGCTCTTCTCCACAGGCGGTCTTTCTCAGCTATTTCAACAAGAACACGCTCATTCTGCTGTTGATGTAAAAACTTTCAAAAGCTAAAGTTATTTGTGTGGAATGGATGTGTGTGACTGTGTGTGACTGTGTGTGTGTGTGTGTGTGTGTGTGTGTGTGTGTGTGTGTGTGTGTGTGTGTGTGTGTGTGTGTGTGTGTGTGTGTGTGTGTGTGTGTGTGTGTGTGTGTGTGTGTGTGTGTGTCCGTCCGTCCAAGCAATTTCCTCAGTGTTTAACCAGTTGGTGGAAAGTAAATAATACATAAACTGAAGTACAGTATTTATTTTTTTACTTTACTGGAGTATTTCCAATTTTCAATACTTTTACTTCTACTCCACTACATCTCAGAGACAAATATTTTCATTTTTACTCCACTCTACAATTATTTGAAAACTTTTAGTTACTATATTTACTTTGTAGATTTAGATTATTAATACAAAATATACGTCAACCAACTTCAGCCCTATACTTCGGCTATTTGAAAATATACGATCTGCGGGGGATGCACCGCGATACCCATTGTGAGCTTGTAGATCTGCTGTTTTCAAAATATTTGTATACACTTTGAAAACTGGGACATAAGTACTTTTACTTTAAGTATATTGCTACTTGAAAATAGCCAATCTACAAGCTCACAACACGTCGTGACGCGTTGTTAGCTTGTAGATCTGCTATTTTCATATTGCCAATGTATAAAGGGTTAAACTGGTTGAACTGATTTTGATGGCACATTATCTCATTCTGCTGGGGAGACCCTGGAATCCCCTCAAGGACCCCTGCGGGTCCCCAGACCCCACTTTGAGAACCACTGACCTAGACCAGCTGTGTCGGGGTATCTAGGAGGTATAGCTGTGTGATAAAAGTGTCCAAGAAAGAGTGAAAGAGACTGATCGTGTCAGTGAAAAGTATTGCTGTGTTAAAGAATGAATAAACTGTAATTGAGAGCTGTGTCACTGCTGACATCTAGTGGTTGAGGAACAAACTGCATACTGGAAGTTGTAAAACAATATAGATATATCATTTTTTCAAATAGTACCAAAACAACAAATACCCATTTATCAGTTTCAAGTTTATAGTGTTACAGTTCCAATTTTGTCTGATCATTTCTTTGTGGCATCACTTCCAATTTCACATATTTATCCTGTATGAGTTCTCTCTCCTGATTGGATAAAATTGGTATACCGACCTGAAATGTCATGCACTTTCTGTTTACCGAAGTGCTGGAAGAGCCCTGTTACTGAACAAACACAATCATTGCCATCAGAATATAGAGCTATTTAACACTTATTTAAGCAAATAATATATCATTTAATGCACCAAATCCCCCCTTGTGGATAATAAAGCTTTACAAACAAACAAATACCCTATAGGGTCTATGAAGCAGGGACCCCCCTACATATTGTATAAAATTGTTTATTCAACTTTCCCATAGATTTCATAGATAGCTTCATACACTTGTTTGACAGCACTATCATCAGTGTTTCAGACATTTAACCACTTAAACCGTCAATACTTAGTAAACTTGACCTTTCACTCGGTCTGTACTTGGTCTGTTCTTTTTCCCCACTACACCAAACCTCTTTGCCGAAAATAGATCTACAAGCTCATAGCGTTGTGAGCTTGTAGATCTGCTATTTTCGGCTGAAATTCTCCTCAGAATAGGGATGCTAGTAGGGTTCAAGTGGTTAACGTAACAAAAGAAACCTTTCACACAAAGATTTGGCAGACCCCCTGTAGTAAGTCTGAGGACCCCCTATGGGTCCCGGACCCCCCGTTGAAGAAACCACTGTGTTTTGCTCCTGCATATTGGCATGTGATTTGTTGAAAACGTTGATTTTGTGTGCTGTCTTTGTTGAATCGATCTGTCATGGTTGTAGTTGTTGTCTCAGAGTTGAAAAAGTTTTTAGTGCACCTGCTAGTAAATGTTTGCTCTTTTTTTTTTAGTATCATCACCAGAACTTAACAATAGGCTATATGCACAGCAGCCATATTGGAAAGAAATTGGGCCTCTTCCTTCACAGGTCTGCGACCAACTATACTATATGGCTCTGTTCCATTCTGGTCAAACAGAGTCAAGGTGCTGATATTGTGCATGTTGGCTGAACTTCTATGGAAACTCTGCTACACACCAGTAGGTCTCAAAGTGTGGTCCATGGTTAATTGAGGGGGTTCCAAATGGCCCCTTACGGGTCAACGGGTGTGTAACTCTGAGAGTGTACAAATGGTTCCATTTGTGCACTCTCAGAGTTATAGGGGTCCTTGAAATGAAAATGTTTGAGAACCACTGTGCTACACTAAGTGGAACAGAGCCTTAATTTGTATAATTGGTAAGACCTGTGAAGGAAGTAAGGAAGAGGCCCAATTTATTTCCAATATGGCTGCTGTGCATAGAGTCTAATTGTTTTGTTGGCAATGTTTGCCTTTGTGTTTTCCATTTTCTATAGCAACCCTCAATATAAGTAAGCTCTATCTGAACTTTCATGAACTAAAGTTTGATTTGTGTATATGAAGTATGAACATCTATTTGCGAGACAGTCTGCCATTGTTCATGGGTCCTGTGTGACTTTGTCATGATGCACTCTGACCAACTGATGCAGCATCTGTTGCTACTGTGTAGATGTAATGTTCATGTGATATCGTTGTTATTGTTCCTTCTGGCTCTGGAGAAGCTGGCACGCATAAGAAGATGCTAGCACTCTTTGTTCACCTTCCTGGCATAAGGCAAAGGGAGGTTTGTTGAGGAATTTTCCATAGCAACCCTCAATATAAGTAAGCTACTAAAGTTTGATTTGTGTATGTGAAGTATGAACATCTATTTGCGAGACAGTCTGCCATTGTTCATGGGTCCTGTGTGACTTTGTCATGATGCACTCTGACCACCTGATGCGGCATCTGTTGCTACTGTGTAGATTTAATGTTCATGTGATATCATTGTTTATGTTCCATCTGGCTCTGGAGAAGCTGGCACGATGCTAGCACTCTTTGTTCACCTTCCTGTCATAAGGCACCAATATGTTTATATATATATATATAATATATGTCCTAATGTGTACTGTAGTAACATCAAGTTCTGACAATGGACTGTTTGTGTTTCTCGCGGGCCTACGTGTCTAGCACAAGGACACCATGATAAGCTCTACTCCACTGGGTACTGCCTCCTGCCCCCCCCCCCCCCATATGCCTGTGAGAACTCTTGGGCACTGCTCCTCTGACCGCCTCTATAGTCAGACGTGCACCTCATTTGTTTGATCACCAAACCATTTAATACGTTGACGAAAGACAGCTTGTTTCATCTCTTTTATTCCTCATCGCGTTGTTCAGAAAGCAGCCAAGTCACCAGTCAGACACGACGAGCTCTGTGTGTTTCTGTTGCCACGTTATTTGATTCCCTTGTACTTTGTGCGTTCATGAAACAATACCACATGCACAGTACAGAGCAAATATAATGCCATTTGGAGCACAATAAATCTGCCAAAAAAGATCCCATCTCCAGAGCCTGATTCTCTGACCGGAATCCAGTCCATATGGTCCGCCTCAACCAGTATTTGTCTTTAAAGTAACCGGAGGTGTCCCCCTTCGTTACCGTCAAGTCAATCACTTACGGGTCCATTTGGTTCCATTCGTACACTCTCAGAGTTACAGACCTGTGATGGTCCATTTGGAACCCCTCAAGGAACACTGAGGGTCCCTTGACCTCACTTTGAGAACCACTGCCTTAGGCTACGCGCATTTGATAAACCCAGCAGCTCACAGCTTGGCCTGGCTGGGAGACAATCGGCAAACTGATCCAGCTAGGAGACAGCACAGACATCTGACTGCTTGTAAAACACGTGTGTTTAGACACGTATATATATTTTTCACATTATGGAATATACTACAGGGCCTTTCATTTTATATATTATCTATGACATGTTACTGACATTGTAGGATACAAGGTCATTTCTGAAAATAGCCATTAACATTATGATCCACTGACTCCAGTAGTTCTCAAGCCAGATCAGCATCACTTTGCAACAACATTCAATTCAGCTCATCAGGCCGATTTGATGGAAGTTATGAACTTAAGTTACAATTTAGTTCGAATGGCCATGCCAGGCTTATATGTATTTCAATGTTATCACCATTGCCATGATCAGTTCATTGGCCAATGCATGTCATGCATGTCATCCATGACACCATATAGATTACTTACGTGCGAGTGTGCACATCTATCTATGAATGCTGAACATTTCTGCCTGTATGACTGTCCCCGTCTTACTGATCCGACTTCAAACTTGGCGTGCGTATCACGGGCCCAAGGGAGCGAGTGGAAAGTCGGTCGAATCAGTGGCTGTCCAGAAATATATCTAGGCTAAATCCACAAATCTCTGTAGCTGTCAGGGTGTGTATATATGGCAAGCCGTTGTGTGTCCCTTTTATAATGTTTCTTCTGGCCAAGGACCTCTATAGCTGAAAGAGAGACGAAGCATTGCACTAAAAATGTCTAAAATTGTGTTGCACTTTTGCATAGATTTCATAGATAGCTTTCATAGACTTGTTTGACAACACTATCATCAGTGTTTTTTTGTTGCTTGTTTACGCATTATATTTTCTATTAATAAGTTGGATTCCCCTATATGGAGATCTCTGCATCCTCCAAGTGCTATGATGATAATGGGTGCTCCTCTAAGTACACTGACAACAGGTACAACGGGTATTGCATAACCAAGCAATATGTGTTTCCAACATCGTTCCCAACGGGCATCGCCCTACAGTAGTGTGATAAATACAAGTTCTTATACTTATGTAACTTTAGGACATTTTCAAGTTTCAATGACAGTTGCTGTAGGTCTACGCCTTTTACCCCCATAAACCAATAAGGACACGGAAATGTGACGGTGGTTACGCCCCCTGTGGGAGTGCATTGGTAATAACTTTATTGCAAAAATACAGGTTCCCTCTTTTCCCCGAGCAACACCACCCCAGAACTAACAACACACACAACCTACACACACCCCCACATAAACAAACCAGCTACAACTGGTTCAACCCATTTCTCTGTCTCTCTGGTTCATCCGTCTCACTCACAAACACACACTTTCACTCTGTCTCTCTGGTTCATCCGTCTCACTCACAAACACACACTTTCACACTTTCTGTCTCTCAGCAGCTCAGTTTAAAGCATTACATACAGGTACATTCTCTCGTTCTTTCTCTCCCACATTCCCCCTCCTCGTTGCTCTCCTCTTGCATTCCACCAGCGGTAAAACACAGAAGACACAGATGCAGAACTACAAAAAGTTCACCAGCAGCATTTGCATTGAAATCTCTCCTCCCGTCCGTCAGTCTGTCTGCCTCTGCCGAGTCCGTGGGTGGGTGTGTCTGCCTCCCTGTCCATCTCTGACGCAAGATCATGAGGGAAGGTTGATTTGCATAGCGGACTCATGCGCTACAATTTTTGCTACATTCTCCCACATACCAGAACCCAAAGTAAAAACGGAACAACGGAATCCATCCAAATAAAAGAACAAAAAAAACATTTGTTTTTTAAATAAACCAAACAGCCATGTTAAATACACTATCTGAGTTAAGTGCCAACCTTTGGTTTTAGTTACAACAATTAATCAACCTACGTGAATTCTTTGATAATTTCACAATGGCCAGTTTTCACCCAATAAGGTTATTTCACGTCATGTTAACCACTTCAACCCGATATACTTCGTTGTACGTCAAATAATGAAAATAGCCAAACTACAAGCTCACAACATGTTGTGTTGCGATGCGCTATGAGCTTGTAGATCTGCTATTTTAGCCGAATATTCATCCATTTTTGCCCAATGTTCACCTATTATGACATGCCCACAATAGTGACGCTATAGGGTTCATGTGGTTAAATAGAGTTAAAGCATATAAGGGGACAATGAACATATTCTGCAAAGAGGAACGCTATCCTCTAAAGGGGAGGGGGGAGGGGGGGTCAACTATGTGAGTGAATTAACTGTCCTCACAACCGTTCATACCTGTGTTATGACCGAGGGGTGGTTGACATCTCTTGTGAGTAGCTCGTTGGCTGAAAATATATCTCTAATACATATATATATATTTATATATATATCATATATATATCATATAAAGCATATTCATAATTGACATTTCACTTATTTCAGGCTGTAGACGAACAGTTCATTATTCACATCCGAGGGCTCGACACCAGAGTCAGTGGCGGTTGGTTAAGAAGAACGCTAAAGTGTGTGAGTGTGGATCCATTAAGTGCCATTAAAATTCACCTGAGGCCTAAAAGTAAAGGAGATCTCACTGACTCTTCAGCCCCTTGAGGGAGTCCTTTATCAGCCAAGCACCCTCGTCTGAGACTCGTCACTTGTATATCCAGCAAAGTAACCTTTTTGCCAAGTGCACTTGAGCTTCAGCCTCCACCAGACAGGACATGGGTCCCTGGTGGACACTCACTCACTCGCTCGCTCGCATCCTTCCCTCCCTCTCCTGTTAGTCACTCCTACACTAATGGCCTGTTAGCCAGCATGCTGCTGGTGCTACCGTTGTCTGACAGAAAAGAAAGAAAGACAAAAGGGATTGAAGGAATAAAGAAAGAAAGAAAGAAAAGCAGAGGGAAAAGGAAGCACTTGTCTTGTTTAAATCTCCCAACAGGAACGGGAGAAAACTGTTATTAGGTTAGCGAGTGATTGAAGGGGGAAGGGGGGCGTAAACTCCAGCTAGACACTTGTTGAAGTGTACTCCGCTCCTCGTTGAAATGCAGACATGAGGAAGTACCACTTAAAGTTTATCAATATTTCATTAATTATCATTATCAACATTCCATAAGGTCTTATTAATTAACATACAGGTGTCATACATGAGTTTTTCTGTACATGACTTTTTAGTTAGAGAGAGTTCAGTCTCGGGGTACAGGTTTTATTGTGCGCGGCCGGGCGCGCGGGCTCGCACTCACGGGAGAGAGAATAAAAACCAAACCAAACCAAACAAACAAAACGTGGCTGTCCCTCTATAAGTCAGCATGGCAACCGTGGGACCGTGAGAGTTCAGGCAGAGCGCATGGCCATCAGGAAAAATGCCCATGAAGAAAGAAGAAGAAGAAGAGGCGTGGCTACTTGATAAGAACCTCCCCTTGAGCTTTAGGGACCCCCGTGGACGGGCTATGTCACATGGAGAGTCTTTCCCTTTGACGGAGGTCCCAGCCAAAACCCAGGCAAGCACGCTAAAAGACGCCAGGCTAACAACACCGGCCTACAACTGGCTGGCTAGTTCGCTGGCTGGCTAGCTAGCGAGTGAGCCAGCTAGCTAGCTAGAGAGCTCGGCTAGTGAGGTCAACTGCACACAGGGAAGCCAGAGGACCCAAGGGGAGGAATCAACAGTCCTGGGAAGTAAAGCCCGATTCATACTTCGTACTTCGTCGCACAGCGGTAGCGCGCGCCAAAAACAGCGGACCTACAAGGCCACAACGCGTCGCGAGCTTCTAGGCCCGCTGCTTTCGGCGCAAGATACTGTCGCGCGTCGGAGCATACATTAGGCTTAAGGGTGGGGCGGTTAAGGGTTAAGGTTGTAGATTGGGCTCCGCAGCTTAAGCGTCGTTTTGGGGGAAGGGGGGCGGGGGTCAGAGTGACTGCATAGACAGAGTAGAGGACTAGAGGGGGTGGTGGGCCGGGACGTAGGCAAGGAGCGGGGGGCTAAGCAGAGCGTGCGTAGTTGGGGGGGGGGCGGGGGGGGGGCGGACTGTGTCAGTGTAGATGTATTTATGTATTTGTGTGTGTGTGTGTGTGTGTGTGCGTGGACGTGAGTTGAGGGGGGAAGGCGGTGAGCCTCCTGAGCCGTGTTTGGGGGGGAGGAGGGGGGGGGGGGGGGGGTTCGTCGTAGACATCAGTGGAGGAGGGCGGGTGGGCTCTTCTCGGAGGGCCGCTTGACCCCGGTCAGACAAAGCCAGAAGGTCCCTGCACTGCTGGACTGCTCCTGCAGGAGGCAGCAGAGAGACAGGACGGGTCAGAACAGGACAGAACAGGACAGAGCAGTACAGAGCAGAATAGAAGTGTGGGTTTAGTGTCATTCATAATGGAGGTGAAATAATGGGACATGGCGAGGAAGCTGCTGGAAATGTTTCATTTTTTCATCACTTTTTGCATAGCTATAGAAACTGTATATTTCCTGCAATGCACACATGATGCATTGCTCTATGTTAGTTGATTCGACTAAACTATTTTCTGGCTTTCTGTTCAACTAGCTAAAACAAATATGCTCTATTATCATAGTTGAAATATGAGGGAGCTCATTTCCCTTGAGTAATACAAAAAACAATAATACAGTGAGTACATATTTACTAGATGTAAGTGTTGAGACAGCAAGGGAAAATCAACATAATTGCATTTATTTTGCGTTGCTGTTGTCATAATTTGGGGTAGAGCCCTGCATCGGGAGTGGGATCTCGTGGGTCCTGCGGCAGCCGACGCAAATCTTACAGGAGCGGGCAGTTGCTAAATACCTGCAGGTGGGAATGGGCGGTCAAGAAATAATAATCTTGCACCGTACCGCAATAAACCAGATACTGTATGTGCACCTGAAGCATGTGTGGCCGTGCTTTACTTTAGCCTGATGTGAACGGATATTATTTATCTTAAATGCAGAGGAGAACGGAATTTCTAAACATTGATCCCAACAGGTATGAGCATAATGCCTCTGTCGGGTGGAAACCTCACATGTCCAAAACTGTTACTTTTCAGAATTCAAATTCCAAAATAGCAGATCTACAAGCTCGATCAAAACGCTGCGCATTGGGACGCGTTTTGAGCTTGTAGATCAGCTATTTTTGCTACTTTTGTGTGGCACTGTGGTATGATGAAGTAGGGCCTATTTTTTTTAAAAAGAACATGAAAAGTTAAAACATGAAGGTTTCTGCCTGACAACGTCCAGCCCAGCCCATTGTATAGTGCTGTAATGGCTGTATCTCTGTCTCTCGTTCTGTCTCTCTCACTATCTCTCCGTCTCTTGCGAACGAGTGTCACATTCTGTGTTTCTCTTTTGTAATGTTTTTGGGTCTAAATGGAAATTCTCCGGGATTATGCAGTACTAGACGGTAATACTCCAGGATTATGCAAGACTAAACGGCACTTACATTTCTATTGTGGGTGGAAGAAGCGGCGATCAGAAATTGAAACCATTGTGGGCGTAGGCAGGAATGGTTAGAAAGCCACCGGGAGTGGCACTAGGAAAACAGTACCACACAGGGCTCTGATTTGGGGTAAGGAAGGGTTCCATTAATCTGTGCGTGCGTGCGTGCGTGCTTGGGACTGTAGTCTCACTAGTCTGATATGTTTGATATACTGTATATATATATATACGTTTTATGATATCACAATTTAATAACTAATGTATGTTAAGCACATTAACATCAGTGTCCCTATTTTGGGCAATTCATTATATATTTTTTACAATAAGTGCATTCAACATACTGTAGGTAGGGAACGAAACTACTAATCACCAGAAGTCCCTTGTTCAAAATGTAAAAGCATACAACGCAATGTGACTTGTAGATGTGCTGTTACTAGTCAAACCCAAGGTCCCCCGTATGGCAATATGTTTTGACAAATTTGAAAATGGTCTACTTGCACAGTTGTGGCTATCCTACCCTACAAGAGGGGGGCTCGCAATTCACTTTTCAATGCTCCAATTTCTATTCACAGCAGCAATACTGCTGTATTGCTGCTGTGAATAGAAATTGGAGCATTGAAAAGTGAGTTGCGAGCCCCCCTGTTGTTTTGCATGATTCTGTTCTTGCAGTTTGGCTCAGCGACCAAAACAAACAAGGATGTGCGTTATTTTTTCTTTGAATATCCTACCACTCAAAGCATCACTATGCCGCAAACGCTTGTAGGATGTTTACACTCTTTATATTTCATCATACGATGGCGCCGCACTCCGAAAATAGCCGACATACAAGCTCACGGATTCAATGCTTGTAGAGGCAGAGACAGAGACAGAGACATGGAGAGAGAGACAGAGACAGAGACATGGAGAGAGATAAGGTCTGCTATTTTCAGGGCGCAAAACCGTTGAAAAAAAAATCGCGGTAAAATATTTTTTTTTATCGCGAATTTTTACAAATCCACGGGACACCACCATTTTGCATGGCCACATCCTACTTTATAAACAGTTAATCCACGTAGAAATAGTCTTAGAAAGACGATAGAAACAATAACACATGGGCGACGCCATTTTGCGCATGCTCAGACCGAATTAGACCGAATTATTTTGGGAACATTTTTGCGTATAACACAACAAGGGCCATGTATGGACTGTTATATCTTGAACATTTATTCATTTCCACTTACCAGACACTTTTTTTATGGTAAAAATTAGCATAAAAAGCAAAATACAGAATTCAGAAATATTAAAATGGAAAAAACAGAATTTGGGAAAAAATAAAACGGAATTGGGAAAAAAATAAAACGGATTTCATATGGCTCTAGGTATATTCTATTTATTAAAGGGCTGGAGAGACAGGAAGACCCCTGTTACTGAACATACAATCAATAGCAATGATTAGTACTATCTGAATATGAAGCTTTAACTTTTCAACAAAACAACTACCGCAAAATATCACTTACTATACTACCTTTAAAATGATGAATGGTTAAGTTAACTTAACCATTCTAACAGTGCCTAACCTTAACTAACATTAACTTAACCATTCTAACAGTGCCTAACCTTAACTAACATTAAAACTAATGCCTAAACCATTCTAACAGTGCCTAACCTTAACTAACATTAAGACTAATGCCTAAACCATTCTAACAGTGCCTAACCTTAACTAACATTAAGACTAATGCCTAAACCACTCTAACAGTGCCTAACCTTAACTAACATTAAGACTAATGGCTTAACCATTCTAGCAGTGCCTAACCTTAACTAACATTAAGACTAATGCCTAAACATGAGCACCTCCAGCTGTTCCTGCAGTGCATCATGGGTACTGTCCTGCAAACTGATCCAGAGAAATGTGACACTATGCCGAGTCACAGGATATCAACAAACCACAGAGGCTATGCACTCGCTATGGTGTCATTACAAGCTCTCTCTCTCTCTCTCTCTCTCTCTCTCTCTCTCTCTATATATATATATATATATATATATATATATATATATATATATATATATATATATATATATATATATATATATATATATATATATATACACACACATACAGATATATATATATATTTTAATCTGAATCCTGAAAGGTAACAGTTTTGGACATTTGGACTGGTTTCCACCTGACAGAGACGAATTGACAAAAAAAGCTTCAGTCTAAACTAAAGGGAATGATTGACTATGGCTTTGAACTGACATCAAGGATGTCTCTGTGTGTGGACACTGTGAAATCCTGAGTATGAATGTACGGTAAAGGCCTTTGCACACAGGGTGCGATTAGTCAATCAGTTTTTACCGCATGCGAAAAGACGCACGAATCGAACTGGGTTCGATTGAAAAAAAAAAACGCATCGCCGCACCGCATCGCATCGCCGCATCGCCGCACGGGGTGTGCATGAGGTCATTGAGAACCATGTGTTCATTTAAAAAATGATATTGTCCGTTTTTTTCGTGCGGAAAATCGCACCCTGTCTGCAAAGGCCTTTAGTCTGAGAGTATACAAATGGACCAGTATGCTACACTCGTCTGGGAGTATACACATTTACCACTTAAGCCCTATTTTGTACTAGACGATCTACAAGTGTCTTGCAATGCGTTGTGAGCTTGTGGATCTGCTAGATATGCTTATAGATCCGCTATTTTGAAACATTTAGAAAAACTATTTAAACATGAAAAAGTGAGGGTGAACATATATACTGTATGGACATTTTAACTCTCTCTCTCTATACAATAATGTGTGAATATACAAGCTCACATAATATTGCATCACGGTGCATTGTGAGCTTGCAGGTCTGCTTTCAAAGACAAAACAAAATGTTTTGAAAAACATGTTTCAACATAATATTGTTTTAAATCTAATGGGAGACAGCAGGGTTAATGAGGCTAAACGTTACTAAAGACGTGCGGTGCATTGAATGCGTGGCATCATTCAATGCAGTGTTTACCTGTAGGGTCAGTGCAGGGAGGAGGTGATGAGGAGGTGATGATGAAGATGATGGAGGTGATGAAGACAGTGGTGGAATAGCGACAGGAGGAGGCTCAGAGAAGAGGAAGTAAGCAAGGAGAGGCAACGACATCAGGCTGCTTCACCTTGGAGACAGAGAGAGAGAGACAGAGAGAGAGAGAGAGAGAGAGAGAGAGAGAGAGAGAGAGAGAGAGAGAGAGAGAGAGAGAGAGAGAGAGAGAGAGAGAGAGAGAGAGAGAGAGAGAGAGAGAGAGAGAGAGAGAGAGAGAGAGAGAGAGAGAGAGAGAGAGAGAGAGAGAGAGAGAGAGAGAGAGAGAGAGAGAGAGAGAGAGAGAGAGACATGGAGAGAGAGAGAGAGAGAGAGAGAGAGAGGGACAGAGAGAGAGAGGGACAGAGAGAGAGAGAGAGAGAGACACACAGAGAGAGAGAGAGAAACAGAGAGAGAGAGCGAGAGAGACAGACAGACAGACAGACAGACAGACAGACAGACAGACAGACAGACAGACAGACAGACAGACAGACAGACAGACAGAGGGAGACAGACAGACAGACAGACAGACAGAGGGAGACAGACAGACAAAGACGGAGACGGAGAAAGAGAGAGATAGAGAGAGACAGAGAGAGAGAGAGAGAGGGAAACAGACACACAGAGACAGAGATAGAGAGAGACAGAGAGAGGCAAAGAGAGAGACAGAGAGAGGGAGACAGAGAGAGAGAGGCAAAGAGAGAGACAGAGAGAGAGAGGCAGAGAGGGAGAGGAAGACAGAGAGAGAGCCAGAGAGAGAAAGAAAGCGACGGAAAAGGAAAGAAAGAAAAGAAGAAAAAAGCAGGAGAGCAAGGAAATCGTAAAGCAAGGCAAGAGGAAGTAAACCCAGACAAGTGAAGTAAGGTGGGGGTGGGCTGGGGTGGGCTGGGAGAGAACAGAAAAAGCAACAAGGTGCTGACAAGCAGTGGTGGACAGTAATGAAGTACTGATTTACTTGAGTACTCTACTTAAGTACATGTTTTTAGTAGCTGCACTTTACTGGAGTATTTGTATTTTTGAATAATAACTTTCACTCCACTACATTTCACCGACAAATATTGTACTTTTGACTCCATTACTTTCCAAGAAGGGTAAAAGTACATGAATTAGCTAAGCCGTACAGGATTTAAAATTTCAAATTTAAAGAAAATAGCTCATCTACAAGCTCACAACGCGTAAACATTGCAACACGTTGAGAGCTAGTAGATCTCCTATTTTCACAATTATTGAGATTTGTTTGGAACATTTCTGGAAAATCTTACATTTTTTATGGCGGGTCTTCATTTCAATACACAAAGCATTGATATAAAAAATAGTAAACGTATTTGTAATTTCTCCTCTAGAGTATTTCTAAAAGCAGGTACTTACAGTAAGTATTTTTTTAAGCAAGTACTCCAGCACTTTAACTCAAGTACAAATTTGACAGAGCAAGTTTCACTTGAGTAATTGAGTAACATTTGACCGGGAGTATCTATACTTTAAATCAAGTACTGGGGGGGGGGGTTAAGTAAGTACTTTGTCCATCACTGCTGAGGAGTGAGTATAAAAGGAAAGGTGCAGGTTCACAGCCAGGTCACAAGGGGGCGACAAAGCCACATGGGAAAAGAAAGGCACAGGAACTCACAAAGCTGCGCGTGGCCGTTAGGCGGCTGCGGCGCGAGCCCACCATGGTGCCGCTCAGGCTGCGTCCCATTGGCCGCAGGAGGTCCCCGTCACCGGCGGGCTCCGCCCCCGGACGCAGTTCCCGTGACACCATTGCCTGGGGAGAGACAACACCTGATTGGAAACTGAAAAAGAGAGAAGAAACACTAAACTGTGTGTGTTTGAGTGCGTATGTTACTGTACTTGCAAGGGCCAATTGTTTGATTAGGCCCCTAGGAAGTCCTCAGAGTTACTACAGGGGGTCCGCCAAATCTTTGTGTGATAGGATTTTTTTTTTTACCTTAACCACTTGAACCTTAGCATCCCTATTCTGAGGAGAACTTTAGCCAAAAATAGCACATCTACAAGCTCACAACGCCTCACGCTGCGAGGCGTTGTGAGCTTGCAGATCGGCTATTTTTGGCAAAGAGGTGTTTGGTGTAGAGGGAAAAAAAGAGCAGACCAAGTAAACAAAAAAAGTTGAATCTGAAACACTATTTTATACAATATAGAGGGGGTCCCTACTTCATCTCTCTCGCTCAGATAGGGGGTCCTTGGCCTGAAAACGTTGAAGACCCCTGGATTAGGCATTTAGTGCACTGGTTCTAAAACATTTACATTTCAAGGACCCCCATGAGAGTGCACAAATGGAACCAAATGGACCCGTAAGGGTCCATTTGGTTCCATTCGTACACTCTCAGAGTTACAGGCCTGTAAAGGTCCATTTGAAACCCCCCTCAATGAACCCTGAGGGTCCCTGGGCCCTACTTTGAGAACCATTGGATTAGGCATTTTAGAAGTTAGGGTTGGGTTGGGGTCAGAGACGAGTTATGCCTGATATATACTTAATTATGTGCTGGTGTCATGCACCGACAAAAGACGATCTCCATGTTCACAGCGTGTCGCAGCGGGGTCACGTTGTGAGCTTATTTCCGGCTTTAGGGATTATGTTTAACCCATTCAAACCGGGAAAGAATCTGTGTCATTTTTGATTTTACCTATATATATATATAATAGCAACATACGTTTTTTAGAAAACTCTTAGAATTTAGAACAGTGGATCACACATTTTTTTGTAAAATCTTGAAACTTTTTTTTCGTTTTGAATTTTTGTAACACATATCTTTTCTTCTGGGGGGCGGGGGGGGGCTGGCACAAAACATTTTCAGGTGGTCCGCGGCTAAATACATATCACTTTGGGGGTCCTTGGCACGAAAAAGGGTTTAAAAAAATGCCGCTGTGTAATGTAATGAGGGAGAGAGGGAGGGAGTGGAGCTCCACCTTGTTGAGGTAGGTGGGGGTGCTGGTGGAGCAGTCTGCCCCGTACACACTCCTCTCCATGTCTGCACTGGGGGTCTGGGAGCGAGGCTGGGTGGAGACCCTGGAGATGAGCCGCTCTGACGGGCTCCAGTCTGCAACCACACACACACACACACACACACACACACACACACACACACACACACACACACACACACACACACACACACACACACACACACACACACACACACACACACACACACACACACACACACACACACACACACACACACACACACACACACACACAAGAAGGGATGTCAAAGCCACACGACACATATGCAAGGATGGATGTCAACATTCATTTATGTCCGGGTAGCTCAGTCGGTAGAGCTCTCGCCTTTGGACCACAAGGTCGTGAGTTCGATCCTGGGTACCGCCAACCCAGCGTATGAGCAGCACGGCTTAGGTGTGGTATGTCATGTGGTAAATACTGGGAGCTGATGATAGGTGTGGTACTTCACCTCAGCAATCCATCTCCCAGGGGTCTAGTGCATTGTCGGTGTCAGCTTATTGTCGGCTGATACCGACAATAACCCTCTCCCAAAGTACTTATACATACATTATGTGGCTGCGTATAGACCAGCTGACATGAATAATGTTTTTCACACTTTTTAGAGTGTTTCATGTCAACTTTTTCCAATATGAAGGGTAACCCAGGACATTCCACATCCTGAAACTTTTTAGAACCATGTGTGAAGTTATGTGCTTATGTTTCCATTATAACCAGAATATATTATAACCGAAAGGGTAACTATGCCCAAAAATGTGCCAATTTTCTCAGTATATTTCTGTGGGAACGGAAAGATAAATGGCTGTCTCGCTCTGTGTCTCTCTGTCTCTCGCGCGTGGGGTTCGCTTGCTTCTTGAAGTCAAAAAGAGCTGAATATGGCTGCCATGAAAAAGGTGTCTTGGGGAGTGCCTTCTTAGTGAAAAAAAGACGATACATTTCAGGACAAAACAATCAAACATGCATACCGTACCGGTCCTGCCGGCCTGCAGACTGGCGTGGTAAAGGGAGTCCAGCTCTGTCAGGTCGGTGTCCTCGCGGTCGCCGGGGTCATGCTGTCCAGAGGCATGCTGGGAGCCGTAGTGCCCTGGGGGCGACTGGCAGCTGTAGGTGTAGTCCTGGCTGGCGGCGGGCGGCGGCTGCTGCTGCTGCTGTGGCCTGATGGGGACGCAGCGGTCCGGGGGCGTGTCGTACGGCGTCACCACGGCGTCCGGGCGGTCCAGGCTCCAGGACGACCAGTGGCGCTCCACCACCGGGTCGGGCGGCGGGGGCGGGGTGGTGGGGGCGTGGCTCGGCCAATGGCACGTCGGGGGCGGGGCCGGACTGGCGCCGGCAGGAGGAGGACCGCCGGGTCGAGGGGTCTGCCACAGAGGGGGGAGGTGCCTCCTCTGCTGCTGCTGCTGCTGCTGCTGCCCCGAGAACTCTGACGGGGCGGGCGGGGGAGGGCGTGGCGGGGGCGGAGGCGGCGGGGGAGGGGGAGGGCGCGGCAGGCGGGCGCGGAGGGTGTCGGGGCGGAAGGGTTCTGGATGGAGGGTATCGGG
>NC_139951.1:41395002-41400002 GCF_963454915.1 Gymnoscopelus microlampas
AGGTGGGGAGGCGGTGGTGTTGTGATGTCCACAGAGAAGGAGGGATGAAAGAAAGACAGAAAGAAAGAAAGAGAGAGAGAGATAGAAGAGAACAGAAGCAGAGCAGAAGGAGTGGTTATGAGGGGGTCGGCATGCAACACGCTCCTCTATTGTGTGTGTGTGTGTGTGTGTGTGTGTGTGTGTGTGTGTGTGTGTGTGTGTGCGTGTGCGTGTGCGTGTGTGTGTGTGAACATACAGTAGACATTATGAAATATGTGTGTCAGTTAGTTGGTCAAACAGTTGTTCATGGTTAGAAGAATGAAGGACAGATTCTGGGCTGCGTTCACTAAGCTACTGACACAGTACATAGAGCTTGTAGATCTGAGGTTTGGGGTAGAGGGAAAAAAAGAGTAGACCAAGTACAGTGAAAGGCATTGACGGTTAAATGTCAATAAGTGGTTAAATGTCTAAAAGCAGAAAGTTCTGCACGATGCATACAGTAGCATGGTGAACGCACCCCGTCATGGGACTGAGGTCGCTGTTAGTCACTTAAAGCAGTGGTTCTTCTCAACCTTTTTTTTATCTTAAGGACCCCCCCGTTTGGTTTATATAAGGCTAAGGACACCCATAACAAAATGTACACATTTGTACACTCTTGGAGTTACAGAACTGTAAGGGTCAATTTGGTTCATAACAATCAGTTAGTTTGTAGGGTATCCCTCAAGGACCCTTGGGGGGGTCCTCGGACCCCACTTTGAACCACTGGGTTAAAGCAGCGGTTCTCAACCTTTTCAATCTGTGACCCCCAAAAATAACCATATTTGAACTGGGGACCCCCCACCCTGATAAGCACTTGGAATTGTAGGAGTTGAGGCACTTGGAATTGTACAGTAGTTCGACTCGGTTCCACAGATAAATATTGTGAAAATAGCCGATCTACAAGCTCACAACGCCTCGCGTTACGAGGTGTTGTGAGCTTGTAGATCAGCTATTTTCTTTTTTTTTGCCTCCTTATATTATTTGACAATTTGGACAATTGACCAGTTGTCATAGTATACACAAATCCACGGAGCGCTGCCCTGTAGGTGGCGCCGCCATTGCTGCGGTGTCAAACTCAGTCAGCTGCTGCTGCGGTTCTGTCCGTCTGTTGATGTTACTCTTTACCTGCTTGGCTGTTGGAGCAGCCATAAACTACACAGGTTCATCCCGATTTTCTGTACATCTTTGTAAAGTTAGTGTTAGTAAAAGTTAGCAAAAAGCAGTTAAAAGAGTAACGTGAGCAGTCAGTGACTGCAGCTGACTGACACCGCGCAGCAGCAGCTGATCGAGTCTGACACCACAGCAATGGCGGCGCCACCTACAGGGCAGCGCTCCGTGGATTCGTGTATAGTTGGGGTATTAAAAAGGTCTTAAATATCCTTAAATTGTCACTTCACTGTCATCTGGGACCCCCCCCCCCCCCCCCCCCAAACCTACAGGTTGAGAACCACTGGGTTAAAGAAACAAAAGGAAATCTTGCAACACGACAACAAAAGAGCGACCATCCTCTGCCTGGGAAAACATCAAAAAATCAAGTGGGTTTAGGGTTTAGAATAGCAGTATTAGCATAGTGTTCACTATAGTTTAAAAAAAGATCATTATTAGTAACACTTTCATCCAAATTGCCATGGTGCTGTGGCAGCTCTGCTGTTGTTAGCTGTAATGTCATCTACGTAGCAGTAGGGGGCGGATTGGTTGAAGTGAGAACATTGTAGCCTGGCATCAGCCTAATGTCACTATTTCTTTTAACGGAGGCAGATTCGTCTGGTTTCCAGGCTAAGAACATTGTACCATCGATATACAGACATGGTTCGATTTGTAAATTAAATCGAACAGGGGAGGGCGAGGGGGGGGGGGGGGGGGGCATCTTTATATCAAACATATCAGACAGTTAAATGCATGTATTCATTCTGACCCAGAAGCAGGGATAAAACATATCCCCCCTAAAAATAGATGACCAGAGGATGGCGGGGGATATCATCAAAAGGCTGGATTTCCCCCCCATTCCTCTCACAGAAAATCAAACCCTGCTTCTACAAAGCGGAGGTGGGGAACACCCAACACTATAGTGTAATCATCACACTAGTCCTTAAAACTTGGTCAAGGTTGAGTGGTTCTCATGGCTGAGTGTGTGCGTGGAAAGTAAACTAGTGTAAATGTACTTAAGTACAATTTTGAGATACTTTCATTTTACTGGACTTCTCTAGAGCTGCCGTGGACCTCTACTCCACGACAGCTCAGAGGCAAATATTGTACTTTTTACTCCACTACAATTATTTGAAAACTTTAGTTACTAGTTACTTTGTAGATTATTACTGACTGTCAGCCTGGACGGGACGGCACTGATGATGATGATGATAATGATAATAATAATAATAATAAAATCTCTCGTCTAGTGACTAGACTACAATTTACAATTTAGGCATTTAGCAGACGCTCTTATCTAGAATGACTTACATGGTAAACACATACATCTAATGCAGAGAGACAGTGTAGTTCCTCAGTGGACTATATCACAGGTAAAACCAAGAACCTACAGCATCTGTCTAAAACAATATGCTATCAAAATAATAGTCTGCACATTGAAACTAAAGTATACCAGATAAACTACTAACCTGGGTATCTATCTAAATAACATGCTATCTAGATTACATTGTGGTCAAGAAAAACAAGCAACAGTAGCAAAAACATGACAACAAATGACCAAGGTGTGTCTGCATGATGGTCGTCCTATATCTATACCTATATCTAGGTCAAGTGCTAGACTAGACTCTATTAGTCGGTGCCAGACTGGTGGGTGAGTCTTCACACGCCTTCAATCCACACAAGGCCATGTATGAACAATGGTGGAAAAAGTTAAAATCCGGTAATCAAAATGTTCTTGAGTAAAAATACAAAAGTATTGGCATCAAAATATACTTAAAGTACTGAAAGTAAAAGTACTGATTATGCAGAAGGTCCCATTTCACAAGTCAATTCAAATGCATAAAAATACTTTGAAAATAGCAGATCTACAAGCTTGTAGATCGGCTATTTTCAAATTGCCAAAATAAATAGGTCTAAAGTGGTTTTGTAATAATAATCAAAATCTTCGTAAGTAACCAGCAACTAAAATTTTCAAATAATTATAGTGGAGTGAAAGTACAATATTTGCCTCTGAGATGTAGTGGAGTAGAAGTATAAGTATTGCAAATTGGAAATACTCCAGTAAAGTAAAAAATAACATTTTACTGAAGTAAATAGAGCGCTCGAGTAAATATACTTAGTTATTTTCCACCACTGTGTATATATGACTGTGTATATATGACCAACAAAGACACACACACACACACACACACACACACACACACACACACACACACACACACACACACACACACACACACACACACACACACTAGAATTGGCTGCAGCGCAGAAGCTTTGAACTGAACTCCAATCCCTCAGGAGAGGAGCCAAGCACGGAGCGCTAACAGAGATATTCCGACCCTGTAAACCCACAGACACGGAACGTCACGCCAACATTACAGGGGATTTGGTGTCCATCCGTTATAGTGGAGCATGCGCGCGCACACACACACACACACACACACACACACACACACACACACACACACACACACACACACACACACACGCACACGCTCACGCACACGCACACACATACGTTTGTATTACTACACTTACTACTTGTATCTTTACTATACTTATTACTATAATTATACTTATTATTATACTTAGGTATTACTATACTTAAAGGAGTAGTTCACCAATTTTTTACATTTATTTTCTATCAATTACACACCCCATGAAGCCTTGAATTCCTGGAGTTTTTTGTTTGTTTTTGTCGCATTCCTGAGCCAATAATTTGATGACCGACTGAAGCCTCCAACTGAGTCTCCTACTGACCGAGGACCCGGTCATCAAATAATTGGTTTAGGAATTCGACAAAAAAAAAAAAAAATCCATGAATTTAAGGCTTCATGAGGTGTGTAATTGATAGAAAATAAGATTTTTGGGCCATTTTTAATCCTAACCCTAAAGCATGAGTTGTACTGAGTTACTGTACATGCTGGACCAAAAATAGCCGACTACAAGCACACACTGCACCTCACTGAGAGATGCTTATAAAAGCTTAAAAAAGACTAATCCTAAAAGACTGATCGTAAAGGACTAATCTTAATCCTAATTTGTGTTCTTATTTTTTCCCATCCGTAAAAAATAAATGTTTCTCTTGTGAGGATCAAGACTATTTTCCAATTCTACTATTCTTGTGAGGACATTTGGCCCTCACAAGTATAGTAATACAAGTACACACACACACACACACACACACACACACACACACACACACACACACACACACACACACACACACACACACACACACACACACACACGTATACCTTCACTGCACGGGAAATAAAGTCAAGTGCACACACACACACAAACACGTACACAAACAAATGTGCAAGCCAACACGTGCACACAAAATCCTTACAATCTATACAGGTGTATAACCCAAAGGACTGGATCCACGCTGAGATGGATCACAAACCGGACAAGACAGACAGACAGACAGACAGACAGACAGACAGACAGACAGACAGACAGACAGACAGACAGACCGACAGACAAACGGATGGACAGACAGACAGACAGACAGACAGACAGACAGACAGACAGGCCTGTTCTCACTCCCAAGGCGTCACACTTTGCTGCTCTGTCAGTAGCCCTGAAACATCAAGTTTTGACATGACGGGACGCCATGGCAACGTCGCATGTTGACAAAACTATGCCTAAACCTAACCCTAATCCTAACCCTAACCTCACAAAAATATACCTAAACCTAACCCTAACCTCACAAAAATATACCTAAACCTAACCCTGGTCCCTAACCTCACAAAAATATACCTAAACCTAACCCTAACCTCACAAAAATATACCTAAACCTAACCCTAACCTCACAAAAATATACCTAA
>NC_139951.1:41405002-41435002 GCF_963454915.1 Gymnoscopelus microlampas
AAGTGGGTCATTTTGTTGGTAGATTGAAAGCCAGATTGGAAATTGGAATGTTGCAAAAAAAGATTGTTGGTACTGCTTTGATATAATCTTGATCCAAAACATACTCCCACTATCTATTAAAGCAATCTGTTTCTCTAATGTCCTGGTACATTTGCATCCAGTATACCATAAATTCGTCCTCTGTATGTACCATCCTAACCCTGCTAACCCAGGAGCAGTAGATTCCACTAATACAACAACCAGGGCAGTGAGGGGTCAAGTGTCTTGCTCAGGGACACCTCGACACATATTATTGTAACACTGGGCGAGCCGAAGGTCGAAACCAGCGACCTTCCGATTCCCAGACAGCCTCTCTCTACCCGCTCGGCTGTAGAGATGACACAAAAAAGACCACGATACATTTCATGATTCTCATCCGCTCTTTTGTTAAGGGGCAGTGGGCCAGTGTACTACAGCCGTGGTTCTCAAACTGTTTCATGTCAAGGACCCCCAAATTGACACTTATTAGCCCGCGGACCCCCATTTGAAAAGATATGCCAGGGACCCCCATAAGAGAAGATTTTTACGGCTCTATCCACAAGTTTCCTAGGGTGTGTGGGCATCACTTCCTGTCGATTTGATCCAATCAAATCCAATCAAATCCAATTAAATCGTCAGGAAGTGATGTCCACACAACCTAGGAAACTTGTGGATAGCAGTGATTCTTAACCATTTTAATTTCAAGGACCCCCAGTTTGACATGCATTAGGCTACGGACCCCCATTTAATGACATTTCTATCTCTGGGACCACAATTTATATTGTAAAATCAATGTTAATTTAACTCTGAGAGTGTGCAAATGGAACCAAATGGACCCGTTAGGGTCCATTTGGTTCCATTTGCACACCCATAAGGGTCCATTTGCACACCCATAAGGGTCCATTTAGTTCCTAACTATCCATCATTTAGCCAGAGACCCCTCGAACTCCCTCAAGGACCCCTGGGGGTCCCCGGACCCCTCTTTAAGAACCAATGTACTACAGTACATATAGTAGTTCCGCTGGCTTTTGTAAAGGGTGTAAAAGAGTATTTAAGCATCGTTAACCCCTGCATGAACTACACGTGTTGGCACTTTTGTGTTCAGACAGCAAAACAAGAACTTTTCTTTCAATAGGTTTTACATAATTATCTAAAAACCTTTGCCTCAAGCAAACGCCTCACAACACTACTATGGCTCTCTGGTGATCTAGCAGAATATATATTCAATTTGGAGTGAGCATGTGTATGAACGTGCTAGTACACGTGTGGTGTGGTGGTTGTGTGTGTGTGTGTGGTGGTTGTGTGTGTGTGTGTGTGTGTGTGTGTGTGTGTGTGTGTGTGGGTGGGGGTGGTGGGGGGTGTCCTTGGGGTGGCCCAGTTCTTTTATACCTCCTTTATGACTTTGCTCACGCGCTTGTTTGAGTGTTCGTCTATGTTTGTCTTGGCCATAGTATGTGCAGTATGTGTTTGTGCACATGTGTGTGCACACACGCGTGCGTGCATGTGTGTTTGTATATTACGTGCAGGCATACAGTATGCATGCAAGGCCAATATGCACATACATTATGCATGTGCATATTCGCCTTTCATGCATGCACGGACATGTGTGTTCATTTGCATTTTATGCATGCGTGCATGTGCGCGTGCATGTGTGTGTGTGCGTGTGTGTGCATGCGCGTATGTGCGTATGCCCACGTGCGTCCGTATCAAGGGGCAAGTCTTAGATATTTACGATGAGGCCGACAAAATGGCCAGAGTGGCGCTGTTTTACCCTGCGCCGACCTGCGGTGTCACAAAGAATTTATTTTAACGCAAGTGAATGGGTTTTTTGACAAACTTTAGACTAGATTTTCTTACTGTAATAAAAATTGTCATAAATTCTATATGCTTCCAGTCGCTAGTTTAAAGTCTCCTTTCAATCATCAGGATATGCGTTTTGCTAAATTATGGTCCTATTTATTTTAAAATTGACGATAAAGTAGGCTATTCTCTAGGAGGGGCGGGATGATTTGATTGACAAGCTACACAACCAATAGCATTCATTCCCCGCCCCCCGCTCTTGATTGACAAGCTACCCAACCAATAATGGTCTGGTCTCATTCTGACGCGATATTGAAAGATGGCGGACCTACAGTCGTGGAACTATCGGCTTCATTTTCGGTTTGTAGAAAGCAGCGGAGTGGCTTTGTCCATCTCATTTATACAGTCTATGGTCCGTATATACCTGTCTGGACTGCTGCTGTTCCTCTCGCTGCTCTCGTAGCCGCTCTCCATCCTCTGTATGAGCCGTGGCTGGTGCTCCACCCCTCTGAGAGGAGGGGGGAGTGGGGGGGGCACCATCGTCCTGCCGGCCGGCGTCAACGCAGTGATGGCGGCCGGCCCAGCCAGCCCCGGCGGTCCCGTCTCCCCCCCTCTGTCCCCGGTCTGCCTCCTCAGGGCCGCCGCCGCCTCCGCTAGGCCCTGCTGCTGCAGCTGCTGCTGTTGTGCAGGGGGCGGGGCCGCCGGCCCGGGGCTCCGGTGGTCCTGGGGCTCCGGTGGGAGACAGGGGCCCGGTATGGTGCTGTAGCCGGGAGGGGGACCTCTCTGCCGGGTGAAGATGCTGTCGATGTTCAGAGCCTCTCTCCGGGGCCTCCAGGCGGGCCTGTAGCGCCCCCCAGAGGAGCTGGAGGAGGACGGGGAGGAGAGAGGGAGGAGAGAGGGAGGGAGGTGAGCGGCTGAGGCAATATGTTACATACTGTAGGGCAGTGGTTCTCAATGTGTCAATGTGTTCTCAATGTGGACCCCTGGACCAACGGGGTTCCTTAAGGGGGTTTCAAGGGGTCCCCAGCTAAATGATTGATACTGTAGTTAGGAACCAAATGGACGGTCTGCGAGTGCACACAAGGAATCCATTTGTGCATTTGAGTTAAACTGAGAATTTCTAGATTCAATTTTTTTTTTTTAATTGGGGCCTATCTGCTGTTTCTGTAGTGTGAGGCAGCTTGATGTACAAGTACATTCCCCAGCCATGATGTACAAGTTACACCCCTACATGATGCTAGTATGTTGTAGGGACCCACAATCCAACCCTTGATGCTGAGTGGATTATGTGGATTATACCGACAAGTGACTTGACTTTTTCTTTGCTCTAGCCTCTTTCTCATGGACCTACTTGCGGATTATACCAGTGTCAGTGTCAGTCTACTTTATGTGGATTATGATGTCGACACGCACTGACATTTTTGCACCTTAATCCTGTGTACAACGCACCGACTTGTCTTTTTTGTGTTTTTTTCCAGCACCTTAACTAACGTCCATAAGTATATCGTGCATAGTAAACATCTGCTGCCATGCGTGTGTAAATATGTAGATAAATTGTTATTTGCTTTTAGTTTTGTCTTGTTTGATCTCCTTTCCCCCCTTGTCTTGCCCCCCCCCTCTTCTTCTTCCGTCTATGTAAATAACAATAATTTCACCCACTTCTTTACTTCTGTAAACCTGGGATGTGACAATAAAGCCAAGGAGGGAGCCATTGGGTCCCATTTTTATAGTCTTTGTTATGACCTCACAATCTCAGGGAGGACACTCTAACCACAAGGCCACTGAGCTATAGTCAAAATGGTTAACTACAAACAAATACATTGAAAATGTTGATTTCACACATTTAAAAATAAATACGGACAGACACTGCTGTTGACCATAATAAATGCGCCGTATGTGTGGCGCTGTTGAAAAGACATGCAAAAAAGCCCAACATCAAAGGGATGTTATGCTCGCTCTCTCTCGCCACGCATCAGATCGTCAGGAAGGAGTGTGTGTGTGTGATGAAGGACACATGCACGGGGCCGTCTGGGGCTTATTGTGAGCTACCACTAAGTGGCTAATGATGCACACACGCCTCCGTTAACATTGCAGACTTATGAATTATTAGTGTTGAGGGCAGGTGGGTCTATTATTCTAGGCCAGAGGCTCTCAAGTGATTTCACACCGGGCCCGGATTTTACTGTCAACACCCTGCGCTGTATATTAAATAACACCAACATTCCTCTGTGTTACAGCAAAGTCCATATGAAACGGCATATTGAGAGTACATTTAACTTCTGTGTAGTTCTTGCATAGCCAGACGATCAGAGATCTCTACCTATACCGATGCGTGTGGGGAATCTAAATTCATTTTTGGATTTAGAAAGAATTGTCCATGGATTCATCTTCAGTCTAGACTTGACTACTGTAACAGTGTCTCCCTAAAAAAATCGATCAGACGACTGCCGTTGATTCAGAAGGCTTGCTGCTCGACTTCTTACTAATACTGAAAGAGTGGAGCATATCACTCCAGTTCTTAAGTCCTTACACTGTGTGCTCCCTGTGTGTCAAATAATCGATTTCAAAATACTTCTGTTCTTTCTACTAAACCAGTTTTGGTATACAAGACTTTGAATGGTTTAAAGGACAACTTTGGTTTTTTACAACCAATGTTTATGTTTTAGATTGTAATTAGAGTAAATAAAACATGAGTGTTAAAAAATTTAAATTTACTGCTTTCTATAGTTTTAGCAATTTTCACAATCTTTTTTACAGTGTTTTCACAGTGGGCGGGGGCATTCTGTCCGGTGGCTAAATATGTATTTTTTTAACACATTAACCCGGCGTTTTCTTTATTATTATTAACAGTAGCTCTTCTAGCCCCCAATAACTCACATCTGGCCATCTCAGACAGCCGGACCTTTTTTATTGTGTAAAAAAGGCATATTTAGCCACCGGACAGAATGCCCCCGCCCACTGTAAAAAATATCGCAAAAAATGCTAAAACTATAGAAAGCAGTAAATGAAAAAAAAATTACACTCATCATTTATTTACTTTAATTACAAGCTAAAATATAAACCTTGGTTGTAAAAAAACAAAGTTGTCCTTTAAGGCCAAAATTGAACATCTGATCTTGCGCGATGTCATGAACCGTCCAAAACTCTCAGGTCACCTGGACAGGTCTGCTTTCTGTCCCTATGCCTAGAATCAAAAATAAACGTGGAGAAGCAGCGTTTAGTTTTTTATGCACCACATTATTCTGGACTCCCAGAAAACTGCAGCTCTGCTGCCACTCTTGCCGTGTTAAATGGATCAGATGGGTGGGATATTTTAATGATCAATCAATAAATTGTGTACCGGCTTGGATCGATGGAATTAACACAAGGTTTTAGTGAAACATTACCATGAAATGGTACTTTTTAAATTAGATTTTGTCATTAAAATCTGCCAATTATGTCTAATTGGGGGCCCACTAGCAATATCCTCACAGCCCACAGGTTGAGAATCACTGGACCAGACATTTTGTCCATAATAGCCTGTAGAGCAGTGGAAATATATATATATATTCAAAGATTTGTGCAAATTTACATTTTTTTTTAAATAGCCAAAATATACAATAATGGTTAAAGTGGTTAAAGTGGTTGTGACGCTATATTCACTTATTTAGCTGGGGACCCCCTGGTACCCCGCCAAGGACCCCATTTTGAGAACCAATGCTGTAGAGCCCCTCTCACACGGTCCATGCATGAACCCACCTGGACTTGCTCTCGCTGCTGGTGCTCTCGTCCTCCCAGTGGGGGCCGCCGGCCCCTCCCTCGCAGCCCCCCACCCCAGAGGAGGAGGAGGAAGAGAGGGGCCGAGAGGAGGAGGAGGAGGATGTGAGGGGCCGACGGGAGGACAGCAGGAACACCGCCGTCTCCTTGTACTCCTGCAGGAGGGGAGGGGAGGGGGGGCGGGGGAGGGGAGGACCCTCCACCGCTGAGTCTGTGAGAGAGAGGGAGGAAGGATATACAGAGAGAGGAGAACAAAGAGAGAGAGAGGGAAGGAGAGAGAGAGCGAGCAAGAATGAGAGAGGGAAAGAGAGAGAGAAACAAACAAACAGAGACAAAGTAAGTCTAATAAACTTTTATGTTTCCTACTGGGGGCAATTATGCAGGCAGCAGCAGTGCAGATAAATACAAGAACCAACAACTAACGAGCAACACAACCTAACGAGTCCTGCAGTAATGAAGCACAAACACACAAACAAACAAACAACGGCAACGACTTCAGCCAATAAGTTAAGGCCTGACCTCACTCTGCTAAACGCTCCCCATCACAACCAACACCCAGCCTCAGATCCCACTCCGCGGCGCAGCGCCGCTAGCTTTTTCACCGCAAACAATTACCGCTTGGTTTGGCCTTCCTCCCCGTGGGAGAAGTGCCGGGTTCGATGCTTGTGCTTTTAGTACTAACAAGCCTAACGAGTTTTGCCTGGTTTATACTTGGTCGCACGATGGTGTCGTGTGAATGATGTGTGGTAGCCTGCGAGCTAGTTTTACACGCAGATTACACGCATGTACAGCACCTTTTTTTCCCTCTTTTACTTCCTTATCCCCATTACGCCGGCTGTTGCTCGTTCTCTATCGTCCTACGCCATGTCATTTCAGGCCTCCCTTTCTTTCTTTTGCCTTCTGGGGTCCAGTCAGTGTAATGCGACTCTTGGGATCGCGTTGATGTCCATTCTGAGGACATGGTCAATCCAGGTCCACCTGCGTTTATTAATTATGCAGTGCATGTCATCTTGTTTGGTTATGTTGAGAAGTTTATTGATTGAGATGGTCTTGGGCCAGAATATACGCAGGATTTTGCGCAAGCACGATGTGTGGAAAGTGGATAGTTGGATGTGGCTTTCTGTGGTTTTTCCAGCATTCTGCACCGTATAGTAGTGTTGATAGTACGCAGCTTTGGTAGATCTGGAGTTTTGTTTTGGTGCTGTATTAATTTGACTTCCAGATTTGTTTAAGTCTTATGAAAGGTTGCTTATGCTTTGTTGATCCGGTTTTGAAATGAATGTCCTTACTTGCTTTCCCATCATGGTGAATGATACTTCCAAGAATGATACTTCCAAGCATAGCTCTGCACGTATCTTGGAAGTACGTGCAGCACTATGCGGGTGATATGTGACGTGGCAAGCAGCTGACCAAATTGGTGGTCAGATTAAGCTCACCTGATTCATTGTACTTCTTCTCGCTGTCAGTGCCACTGAATGTTGTACAGTATGTGCTTTGTTTGCTCCCACCACCACCCCAGCACCACCAGTAGGCTCTGCTTTTCCCTAAGGGTTCTGTTTTCCACTGGGAGGGGGGGTTTATTATAGATGTACAGCATACATCTCCCTGTTCTCCCTGCTCTTAAAGCAGACTCTTTGTGTCTTAATGACACAAAGAGTCTCCTTTGAGTCTCCTACCCGGAGAGGCCGCCGGTCATCAGATTTTTGGCTTAGGAATGCGATAAAACGAAAAAAAAACTCCATGAATTCAATGCTTCATGGGGTGTGTAATTGACAGAAAATATTATTTTATATATAATATTATATATATTTGGGTGAACTACTCCTTTAAATGGTTGTCTTCTAATGTGCTGCTGAGCCAAGAGCCTGAACGCCAAGATCAACTATAATATTCACACTCGTGTTTACATGTTATAAATAAAAGGCTCTCAAGCGATTCATGTTCTCAATCTATCCGTGAGTTATCTGACTCAGAACGGAAATAGACGATTTACAAGCACACGACCGACTATTTCCGGCACGCGACACCGGCCTTTCGACAGAGCATCAATTATACAGTGCATTAGTCTGAACTGAAGGTTTAACTTCCGAGCTTTTAAATCTAGTTTGAGCCCTCAGTCGGTGACTCAACTATAAATCAAGACAGTATTCTCCTGGAATGTTGTCCTTGCCATTAAAATTAATATCGTTGCTGTCGGGTGGAAACCTCATATAACCTCATATATTATGTCCAAAACCGTTCCTTTTTTAAGATTATTTTAAAAAAACGTTTTAAAATAGACAGCTTGTAGATCTGATATTTTCACTACCGGTACTTTTGCGTGACACTCTTGTATGATGAAGTACGGCATTAATGTACAAAGAAAAAACATAAAAAGTAGACATTTGGACGTACGAGGTCTCCACCCGACAGAGACGATATGCAATGTCATTCATAAAATTCTTTTGCTGCTGCAGTTTCCCTTTGGTCTCCTGTTTCTGCACTGTGTCTGCAAAGCACTTTGAGAGCTCTGAGAGATGCCAGACTCTGTCAGGCTGACTGGCTCAGACTGCGGAGCTGAGAGCAGCAGCTAAATTGTCTATTTTTATACCGTCTTCTTCCTACACACGTTACTTTTCTTATTTGTTGACTTGTGTTTTCCCCTGATGATCACTCGCTTGTTGTTGTTCTCCGCGATCCGCTTCCATAAGATGTAATGCCTTTCTTTTCTATCATGCACGCAATTTATCTCGTATCTTTTCTTGATATCCACTTGTAAACCCCGGCATCCATATTCCGGGGGGAAACATTAGCCCCCCCCAAAAAGCCTATGTACAAGCTCACAACAATGTACAAGGTCCCGAGCTAGTAGAATGGCTATTTTTGGCGAAGAGGTTTGGTGTAGACGGACAAAAGCGCTCCAAGTACAGAGCCAACTCAGGTCAAGTCTATCAACCCATTAAGACCTGAGGCCGATTCTACAAATGTCTTCTAAATCCTAACAGTTTTCTGAAAAAGCGTATGTTGCTATATATCAATGGTTCTCAACCCTTTTCATGTCAAGGACCCCCAAAATGATATGTACTTGGCCGCGGACCCCCATTTCAAAATATGTTGTTCCAGGGACCCCCATAAGCAAAGATTTTAATTAAAAATGTTCGCTTTAACAATATTATATATTCAAAGATTTGCAAACATTCTTTTAGATTTTTCAAAAATAGCCAAAGTATAAAATGACGTTTGTTGCAGTATAATGCCAAACAAACCTGACTGACTGATGGATATACGATATAGCAACATACATAGTCTATTGTTACAATCATTATAAACTTCATAAGATGGGGCGCCCTCACCTGTGTGGTCGGCGCTGTGCGAGGGGGTCCCGGCGTCGTGGTTACAGACCACGGTGGTCTGTGATTCGTTGGACAGATGGCTGCCGGTGGACTGGTGGAGCGAGCGACCGCGGGAGCCTCTGTGGCTGGAGCTGTCTGTCGAAGAGTCTGTACGGGTGTCACTGGATATAGACGGCTCACGACCTGGGAGAGAGAGAGAGAGAGAAGAGAGAGAGAGAGAGAGGGAGGGAGGGGGGGTGAGAGAGGACACGAGAGAAAGAGAAAGAGAGAGAAGAGGGAGGGAGGGAGAGAGGAGGAGGAAAGAGGGAGCGATATGGAGAGGAGAAGGGAGAAAGGAGGACGAGAAAAGAGAGAGAGAGCAAGAGGAAAGGGAGGGGGCGGAGAGAGAGAAGGGGATGAGATGGAGAGAGAGACAGAGAGGGGGAGAGGCACATGTAAAGGAAGGGAGGAAGGGAGTGAGAGAAGATGCGTGAAAGAGAGGAAGAGGGAGAGAGAGTTACAGGGGAAGATACAAAAAGGAAAGAGACGGAGACAGCAACGCCAACAGACCGACCGACCGACAGACAGACAGACAGACAGACAGACAGACAGACAAGAGCAGAAAGGTAACAGTGGTAAAACGGAGGCGAGAGATGAGCGAGGCAAAGCCGGGACGCAGACCTCTGGCCTCCGACCTCCCATTAATCCCGACACACTCCCATATGTTCGCCTCCATCCGAAACGTGGGACAACGATGTGGGCCACTGGCCCGCGAATGCACGCTCCAACGCAACAATGTTGGATTAGCAAGGTTCAACATCAGACACGTGATGGCGTTTCTAAACAAACATGATGATATTTCTAAATGAACTGCCAAAGCCTTCCAATGAGGTGCCAGAACGTCATCACATCATCATTATTTAGAAACATCGCATCACATTATCAGTCCAAATAAGGGCATGTAGGGAGGGTTTCCCTGCTTCCGTATATCTGCGCTAAAGAATGAATAATCGCTGTCCGAGTAGTTTATAATGGCATATGGTTATATATTCTGTTTCACGAGACACAGCACTTGTACACAATAAAACTGAAAAGGCTTCATAACTAAGTCTTCATTTCATATTCAAGCTCCCATTCTATCAGGAGGCCCCCAAAAAAACATTTATCTTGTTCTAGGCTACAGAGAAGGGTGGGCGGCTTTATTCTTATTTCCACACAACAGTCCGTATAGTAATACACACATTTTAATGTTGTAGAAAGGAACATTCTGCATAACAAGTACCTTTACTTTTGGCACTTTAAGTATATTTTAATGCCAATCCATTTGTACTTTTACTCAAGTACATTTTGATTACCGGACTTTTACTTTTTTAAACAGAGAGTTTCTACATTTCAGCGTTGATACTTTTACTTAAACGTGAGTACTCTGCCCACCAGTGGCGTGGGGCTGTAGTGTTTTACCACTAGCGTACCAGAGTCCTCGCTGTCGTAGCCGGCCTTGCTGCAGTGCTGCTGGATCTCCAGCTGGGGGTTGGAGCCCGACGGGCTGTCCTGCAGTACCACTGGCGTCCCGCGGGGGTCGGCGTACAGCAGCAGCAGTGGCTGGTAGTGGCCCTTGATGCAGCGCGACACCACGTCCTTCCACTTGGGGCCGATCTGGAGGGAGAGAGAGAGAGCTGTAAAGTTGCTTGTAAATACTGGTAGTTGCGGGTTGCGTTTTTTGGGCTTGTTTCTAAAGTGTAGTTGCTTATTTGGGCTTGCTTCAATAGCAGATCTACAAGCTCACAACCCGTCACATTGCGATGCGTTGCAACCTTGTAGATCGGCTAATTTCAAATAGCCGATGTATATAGTATACACGTTTAGTGCTCATCTGGCCTAGTCGCTTCTTTTGGGCTTGTTTTCCTAAACCTGGTTGCTTAATTCTCACACAAAATCTGGCAACGCTGATTTGGACGCATGTGTGCACTGACACTTGTATACACATGACACATTAATGTGTGTATGTGCATGCATGTATAGCAAGCAAACCTACAGCACCTTAAGAACACTGTAGCTGCTGCTACTTTTTAAACCCAGACTCATGGCAGCACGTTACTGTACACACTTGCATAGTGATGCTAATGTTTCTAGATGGCATGATCTTCACACTTGCATATGATGCTAATGTCTCTAAACAAACATGTACACGCCTGCATATGATGCTAATGTTTCTAAAATAGCACGTACTGTACACGCCTGCATATGATGCTAATTGTTTCTAAAAGAACATGTACACGCCTGTGTGTGATGCTAATGTTTCTAAAATAGCACGTACACGCCTGCATATGATGCTAATTGTTTCTAAAAGAACATGTAAACGCCTGTGTGGGATACTGATGTTTCTAAACAAACATGTACAGAGCTGCAATTTGTTGCTAATGTTTCTCAAAGTCTTACATTAAGGAAGCAAGCACGAGTCCAACTCGTTTCAATCTCACCGAGCATTCTTACCGGGTGCACGGTCGGGAAAAGTTACTTTACAAACAAATCTCTATAAGAGAATACCAGCACTCACGGAACTGTCCTTTTAGGCACTTTTATTTAAATATATAAATTGGCATGGTACGTTGCAGAGCAGACAGCACAACGTACGCGTTTCGACGTCAAGCCTTCATCAGGGTTGTATCAAATACAACGCTCATAGTCCAGTGGCCTACATACGAAATAATTATTACACCAGTCGGCCTCATGGTGGCGCTATTTTACGTTTGGGCCTATAACAAAATGTAACCGTTTGAGTGATCTCAGGAGTGATGTGACAATGTAATTGGCTTGCAAAATGTGTGGGAGGAGCCTAATTCTTAAAAACAAAACGCCATGTATCACGAACGCAGGATCCGATCAGCACCAAATTTGAATCGCACGTTGCATGGCCTCCGACGCTATTCCTTCCAGCGTATTCCTCAGGTCCGTGGCGGCCGCAACCCACGACTCGCGTCGGTGCAACCACACTTGCAATTTCCCCAGAATTGCACCTTTCTAGTTTTATAATACTTTTTTTAACAGCACATGACTCATATGACCTTCAGAGTGAAAACAGCCAGCGGAACAACAGGGGAACCACATGTGAAATAACAAACGATCCATTTCTCCCTCCAAGGACACACTACTGTACAAATGTTTTCATTAGAAACTCAACCAGCCGTTTCACAGTAGGCTGTCTAAACATCTAAACTGTAAGCAGGCAGACGCCTCGTATCCTCAGGTACACAAACTGCACTGACAGTATTATGTTTAGACTGTATACATACTGTACAGTGGGGGTCTTCCACGTTTTTCAGTCCAAGGACCGCTTAGGTGAGAGAGAGCTGAAGCAGGGACCCCCCCCCCCACTACATATTGTATAACATTATGTTGCAGATTTCACTTTTTCATAGATAGCTTCATAGACTTATGAAACACACATTGACATGAATACAACACAACACAACAATGATAGTTGCTGTCAGATATTTAACCACTTAAACCGTCAATACTTAGTAAACCTTCACTCTGCACTTGGTCTGCTCCTTTTTCCCTTTACACCAAACCACTTTGCCGAAAATAGCCGATCTACTAGCTCACGCGTTGAGAGCTTGTAGATCTGCTATTTTCAGCTAAAGTTCTCCTCAGAATAGGGGTTAATGTAAAAAAAAAAAAAGTTCCTATCACACAAAGATTTTCTGGCCCACCTGTAGTAGCTCTGAGGACCCCCTAGGGGTCCTGGACCCCTGCTGTACAGCAATGGTTCCCCGTCATTTATGGATCAGGGCCCACTTAAAAATCGTGAAAGCGTTTCACGGCCGACCCATCTGACCACCTAACACTCGAAAAATACTCGATTTTGTCATGATCCGTGTCCTGGTCTGCTCCTCTGCCCCTTCTGGCCCTATTTCCAACCCCTGGACATTTATGATTTTCCTCTCAGTTTTGACCTTATTCTTCAGTCTTTGGAACATTTAGTTGTCCTCTGTTCTTGTTCTTGTTCTGGTTTATCTTTAGTCTTGTTTCACTGGTTGGTTTTGTGTTATGTATTGTGTTTTGTATGTTCTAACTTCTGCCTAGTTTCTGTAGTTCTATGTTTAGTGTTTTGGAAAAATGTTTGGAAACTTTAAAATAATTTAGCTTCTTTTTTTTCTTTTCTTTTTTTTACATAAACCCTCTCTTCTGGGGGGTCCCTGGCACAAAAAGATTTCAGATGGGGGTCCGCGGCCAAACACACATATCAATTTGGGGGTTCTTGGCACGAAGAAGTTTGAGAAATACTGTGTTAAACAACCTACAGTAGTTAAGATGGTTGTCTCGTCTTGTGAGATAAGACGATGAAGGTCTGTGTACCGACACGCTGTTCCCAATGGAAACCTTTTTAAACTGCAAGTGAAGAAGACAGTTTGTGGGAAGCCTTTGTTCTACACTCACTCCCGTTCCATTCAGACTGACACTTTTACCGTGTACAAATGACAGGTACAGTGAGGCCCCACATCCACACACACACACACACACCAGCTGCTTTTTTCCCCCTCTACACCAAGCCTCTTTGCCGAAGAAGATAGCCGATCTACAAGCTCAGATCTGCTATTTTTGGCTAAAGTTCTCTTCAGAATAGGGATGCTAGGGGTGGTTAATGTAAAAACATATCCTATCAAACAAAGATTTGGTGGCCCCCCTTGCAGTAACTTGCAGAACTTCTTTGACATGAAAAGGGTTTGAGTGTCGGGACGGCGTCTGACTGACCTCTTTGACGTGGGCGTCGTCGAAGTACATCCACTTGCGTATCTTGGTCTGGAAGAAGAAGGTGGAATAGTGCTTCCCGTAGTAACACACCATGCCCACCAGGTAGAGCTCTGCCTGGCGTGCTCGCTCCTCGGTCACGCGGTAGAACAACTACAGAGAGACACAGAGAGAGAGAGAGAGAGAGAAAGAGTACAAGGGACAGAATCAGCTTTGTTGTCACATCACAGGTTTAACCCATTGAGGTCTGAGGTTCTGATTCCTCAAAATGTCTTCTAAATCCTAAACAGTTTTCTGAAAAACGTATGTTTCTATATCAGTGGTTTTCAAACTTTTTCATGTCAAGGACCCCCAAAATGATATGTATTTGGTGCATGATATACTTATGGACGTTAGTTGAAGTGCTGGGAAGTCGGTGCGTCGTACATGGGATTAAGGTGCAAAATGTCAGTGCGTGTCGACATCATAATCCACATAAAATAGACTGACACTGGTATAATCCGCAAGTAGCTCCATGAGGAAGAGCAAAGAAAAAAAGTCTGCATGTAAATAAACACAGAGAGAGGAAAGAAGAGGAGGGGAGGAAGGGATGGAGGGGGGGTTGAGGAGAAAAAGGAGAGACTGGGTAACGGAGCAAGAGATGGACAGAGCAACAAAGAAAGAGAGAGAGAGAGAGGGTGGGAGGGTGAGAGAGAGAGATGGAAAGGGCGGCCAAGAAGGCCAGAGGGGGAAGAGAATAAGTGACAGAAGAAATGAGTGACGGAGACAGAGAAAGAGAGTCAGAGAGTCAGAGAGAGAGAGAGAAAGAGAGAGAGAGAGGTTTTCTACCAAGTGAATACAAAACATTAAAATATTCCTGCCATTTGTTTCAAAGGTTTATCCCAATCTAACCTTTCCTGTACGTGACGTGAATGTGTAACTATATTTCTGAGAGCAAAATGCACACTTCCTACGGCTTTGTTAGACTTTGATAGATAGTTTTCTCTAAAATACAAGGTAACACCATTTAATTGTACATGTTTTGTGTTTCGCTTTGGCAATGTAAACGTATGCTTTCGCATACCAATAAAGCCTCTTTGAATTGAAAGGAAAATTGAATTAGGAGAGAGAGAGACAGAGAGAGAGGGAGAGGGGGAGTGAGAGAGAGAGAGAGAGAGAGAGAGAGAGAGAGAGAGAGAGAGAGAGAAAGAGAGAGAGAGAGAGGAGCATCAGAGGAGAGAAGGGATAGAGGATATTAGAGAGATTTACTGGTTCTTCCAACCGCTATGATAGAAACACATAAAGAAAGCGGAATAGATGATGTTATCACTGCTAATATTGCTAACATTAATATTACTACCCAGATTATTAAGATGCAAGGTCTTGCGTCAGCTGTCTGGCGGAAAGTTAATCGTTTTATGCGCAGTCGTCACGGAACCGAGTGCCGGCAGCAAGAATACCTCGTATGTACTGCAGTTGGTTCTCACGCTGGAGTACGGGGACCCCTTGAGGGGTGGCTCCAGGGGGTCCCCAGCTAAATTAGTTAACCCATTAAGACCGATTACACAAATGCCTTCTAAATCAGCAGTTCTTCTCACACTTTCAAATAGCAGTTTTACGAGCTCGCAGCGTGACGGTCTGTGAGCTTGTATATCTGCTATTTTTGAATAGCCAACGCAAAAAAATCAAAAATGACACAGACGCTTACCCGGTTTTAATAGGTTAATATAGTATCAAAATCAGTTTAACCACTTTAACCCAATAACACAGGGGTCTTCAACAGGGGGTCCGGGACCCCTAGGGGGTCCTCAGAGTTACTACAGGAGGTCTGCCAAATTTTTGTGTGATATGATTTCTTTTTTCGCATTAACCACTTGAACCCTAGCATCCCTATTCTGAGGAGAACTAAAATAGCAGATCTACAAGCTCACAACGCCTCGCGCTGCGAGGCGTTGTGAGCTTGTAGATCTGCTATTTTTGGCAAAGAGATATAGGTGTAGAGGGAAAAAAAGAGCTGACTAAGTAAAATAAAAAGGTTAATCTGAAACACAATTTTATACAATATAGAGGGGGTCCCTGCTTCATCTCTCACTCAGCTAAGGGGTCCTTGGCCTTGAAACGGTTGAAGACCCCTGCAATAACACATCTGCCAATCTTGTGTGCTTGTAGATCTGCTATTTTCAAAGAAATGTTAAAGAAAAAAAAGTGTCACAATTCTGAATATTTTTAAAACATTTTAACAACACAAATCTTGTATGGGGGGGAGGGTCCCTGGCATGAAATCTTTTCAGACGGGGGTCCGCAGCCATAATAATGTATTAATTTAGGTGTCCTCGTCACGAAAACGTTTAAGAACCAATGATGTATACAACAATACAGTACACACACCCCCGGTAATAATGCTTCCTCATTGTTGAATGTAATTAATATCACGGTACGGATTCGAACCCCCCGGGTGGTCGGCGGGCTTAAAAAATGACAAGACCGCAGGCTATAGGAGAGGATAGGAAGACGGATAGGAGACAAGATGCACTGCAACACATTAGATTATATTCACAGTTCTATTATTCATACACATCCGTGGCAGCGTGTCAGCGCTTGCCTCTCGTGTCACAACGCGTTACGCGTCATGAGTGCGACTGTGTGTGTGTGTGTGTGTGTGTCTGTGCGTGTGTGTGTACTTGTATTACTATTCTTGTGAGGGCCAAATGTCCCCACATGTCACCACATGCTGTGTGTATATCGTAGCTGTCAAGGCAGAAACCCTTGTATCTCCATATTTCAACTTTTTATGTGTTTGGAAATGTATGGTCTACTTCAGTGGTTCTCAAACTTTTTCATGTCAACGCCCCAAATAGACACTTATTAGCCCGCGGACCCCCATTTGAAAAGATAAGCCAGGGACCCCCATAAGAGAAGATTTTTACGGCTCTCTAGCAGTGATTCTCAACCATTTTAATTTCAAGGACCCCCCAGTTTGACATGCATTAGGCTACAGATTCCCATTTAATGGCATTTCTATCCCTGGGACGCCATTTTATATTGTAAAATCAATGTTAATTTAACTCTGAGAGTGTACAAATGGTCGTGCACCGAAAATAGCTGATCCACAAGCTCATGTTCACGACTCGTTGTGATGGGGTATTGTAAGATTGCCTATTTTTGGCCTTACCATTACGGGGGTTAAATATTGCACACACAAAAAACTCGTCAAAACAGCATTCATCAATTGACCGTCCTAAAATGCCGATGTCCTCTCAAGTGTAGAATTACAAGAGTGTGTGTGTGTGTGTGTGTGTGTGTGTGTGTGTGTGTGTGTGTGTGTGTGTGTGTGTGTGTGTGTGTGTGTGTGTGTGTGTGTGTGTGTGTGTGTGTGTGTGTGTGTGTGTGTGTGCGTGCGTGCGTGCGTGCGTGCGTGCGTGCGTGCGTGCGTGCGTGGGAGAGAGAGAGAGAGAGGTGTGATATGGGGTGATGGCGTTGTGATCGACAGGCATTGCATCCATGCAGCATGTGTTAAATAAATGTATGATTATATCCAGGGTTCCAGGCTGTTTGATGGTCTTTGTGTGTGTCTCCTAGCGTGATTTTCCACTTGTTTACAGCTAATGTGTATGTGTATGCATGTGCGTGTGCGTGTGTGTGTGTGTTCATCATAATTGTATGCCTGCATACTCACTCATGCAGTCTATTTGCATGTCTGTTTGAGTGTCTGTGTGACAGTGATTGTTCTATAGGTTTTCCTTGTTGCCGTCGGGTGGAAACCTCATATGTCCAAAACCAGTAAATCTCATATTATGTCCAAATCCTTTTCAGGATTCCAATAAAAAACAACAGCAAAAATAGCCGATCTACTAGCTCAAAACACGCAGCATTCGCGCTGCGTTTTGAGCTTGTAGATCAACTATTTCTGCTACTTTTGTGTGACACTTGAGTATGACGAAGTAAGGGCATTAATTTACGAAAAAAACATTAAGAAAGTTGAAATATGGAGGTACAAGGTTTCTGCCCGACAGCAACGAAGAAGATGTGCCAAAAATCCCAGCACTGTGTCTTTAAATCCCCTACGCTGGTTGCCATGCCTGTTTTAGGATTAATTGTCAGATTTTACTGATTACCTTTAAGGCACTTCATAATCATGGTCTGGCTCCTAATTACATTTTGGGAGTTATTAACCCCTTGTGAGCCATGTGCGGTACTCGGAGTCACGGCTGAAGACAAAGGGTGACCGTGATGCTTCTTAAAACATACAGTACTTTTAACGCAATGGAATTATTATTTTCATTATTATTATTAGTAGTAGCAGTAGTATTGCTTTTTAATGTCGATTTGTTTGTTCTAACTACTTAAGCACTACTTAAATGAGTAGTTCACCCAAAAAATGACTTATTTTCTATCAATTACAAACCCCATGAAGCATTGAATTCATGGAGATTTTTTTTGCCGCATTCCTAAGCCACTAATTTGATGACCGGCGGTCTCCTTTGAGTCTCTTACCGGATACATTAGCATCTTTCCGCCAGTAATCAAATTATTGGCTTAGGAATGCGACAAAAACAAAGAATCTCCATGAATTAAATGCTTTATGGGGTGTGTAATTGATAGTGTTATCCGACGACAAGTTTCTTCCATACTTGGGAAATTTGATAAGGCATCAGGTCATCCCTTAATATCAATACTCTTATCGATACACCTATAGGGCATGTTAGGCCTTATGACAAAATTAGATGGTGCATATATCTCGCTGCTTGCCGACAATAGAAAATAAGAAATGTTTTGGGTGAACTACTCTTTTAATACGTTGCCTTATATTCAGTGGTGGAAAAAGTACTCAAATTCTTTACTTAAGTAAAAGTACCAATACTGCAATATAAAAATACTCTGTTACAAGTAAAAGTCCAAAATTAAAAATTGACTTGAGTAAAAGTACAAAAGTATTGGCATCAAAATGTACTTAAAGTACCAAAAGTAAAAGTACTAAATATTTGAAAATAGCCGATCTACAAGCTCACAACGCGTCGCAATGCGACGCGTTGTGAGCTTGTAGATCTGCTATTTTCAAATAGCCTATGTATAAAATAGGGCTGAAGTGGTTAATGTGTGTTTCATAATATCATAGTTTATATCTGAAAAGTAACTAGTAACTAAAGTTTTTAAATAATTGTAGTGGAGTAAAAGTACAATATTTGCCTCTGAGATGTAGTGGAGTAGTAGAAGTAAAAGTATTGAAAATTGGGAATACTCAAGTAAAGTACAAATACCTCAAAATTGTACTTAAGTACAGTACTTAAGTAAATGTACTTAGTTAATTTCCACCAAAACGTTTAGAAAAATGTAGAAAAAAAAAAAAATTGTGGAAAATATTAGAACATATTTTATTATATGGTTCCTTACGTCGCCCAGTCGGAGGCAGGTTCCCAGGCTGTGGATGACGTCCTCGGCCAGGTCGGAGTGGTCCGAGTCCCACACCAGACCGATGCTCACGATCTCTGGAGAGTTCATCAGCACCCGACGGATACGCAGCATCTCCCCACAGTTACTCTGATAGAGAGACACAGAGAGAGAGAGAGAGAGAGAGAGAGAGAGAGAGACATTGAAATATACTGTAGATAACTTTGAGGTTTCAATGAGGAATGGAACGGTTGTTTTGACTCCCAGTGGAAATGTACCAACTCACGCTAATGGAGAGAATTTGGAAATGCCTAATTAGGTTTTTCATTACCCCAAAGCAGAAGACTCATTTTGCAGGAGAGGACGCTAAAGTGTTGGAGACTGTGTGCTAACTAGAATGCCAACCACACTGGCACATATCCTGGGACATATTTCTGGGCAGAAATACACAAGGCATTGGAAGTTGTTTTTAAGGTGAAAACATTGTTTCAATTTGACATTTTCATTCTAGGGAAAACTGACTTTCATACAGGATACTTCAATAAATAAAATGTCTGTTTCATATTGTTAAGGGCTTGCAAAAAAACCTAATAAATATACTGTAGCTGCCATTTGTTTCAAAAGTTTATCCCAGCTAACCTTTCCTACGTGGATGTAGAACTATTTCTGACAGCAGATGCACAATTCTTATGGTTTTGTGTGATCGTTTTCTCTTAAGTTGCGATGCAACACAGCTCTGTTTACATCATGTCTTTATTCCCTTTTTAATTATACATTTTGTTTTACGTTTTGTTCCACTTTTGCTTTGGCAATATAACCCATTAAGACCTGGAACGCATCTGTGTCACTTTAGATTTCTTTGGCTATTCAAAAATAGCAGATATACAAGCTCATAGCGCGGCACCGAGTGCCGCGCTACGAGCTTGTAGATCTGCTATTTTTGTAAAATCGTGAAAATTTGTGCAAATCTTTGAATATATATGTATTTTTTAAAGTTAGGATTTAGAAAACATTTTTTTTCGTTTTTTCGTTTATCTTAATGGGATAAACAGGATTTCTCATGCCAAAAACGTGAAATTGAGAGAGCGAGAGGGGGGGGGGGGGAGAGGGAGAGGGAGAGAGATGAAAAGAAGAAAGAAGGAAAGGGGTGGAGGGAGGTAAGAAGATGGAGGGGAGGAAGCGAGGGATGAAGAGGAGAGGAGAGGAGAGAGCGGGGGCAGGGGGGGGAATAGATGGGAGGCAAGAGTGATGGATGGTAAGGAAAGAGTGGGTAGGCCGTGGGAGGAGAGGAGAAGACAGCTATAGGACGGATGGAGGCGAGGAGGACAGACAGGAGGAGGCAGGGAGGAGGAGGATAGACGGAGAGAGAAAGAGGAGGGATGGAGGGAGAGAGGGAGAGAGACGAGTGTGATCAAACAGGGTTTTTCATCCTGTGCCATTGAGGCACAGAGTGTGACATTGCTAAAACCCTGCCTCCGTTTGACAGAGCGCGCACGCACGCACTCACACACACGCGCGCACGTACACACACACACATGCACGCACGGACACATTCACAGACAAGCATGCACTGTCACATAAACCTGCACAGTGTGACATCTACGACACTGAGATAAAAGCCAGGAGGAAAGAACAGACCATGAAAGAGGATAGAGACACATGGACTGACAGACAGAGAGAGAGAGAGAGAGAGAGAGAGAGAGATGGGGGGGGGGGGGGTGAGGGGGGGCAGTGTGCTGTGTTTGTCCCTCGGGCCTTCTGTTAAGTTCAGAACCATGTGTTCCGAATCCTTCCTTTGAGTCATGACCCTCCGCAGAGCTGGTGCATGTACAGACACACACACACACACACACACACACACACACACACACACACACACACACACACACACACACACACACACACACACACACACACACACACACACACACACACACACACACGCAAGCATACACGCAAGCATACACGCAAGCACGCAAACCTACCTGCATGCACGCCCACTTGCTCACACACACACACACACACACACACACACACACACACACACACACACACACACACACACACACACACACACACACACACACACATCCAGGGCTGGCAGAGGGGCACGGAAACAGCCTGAGAACACCCTGGCAACCACACACTCTGCCAGAATACACAATCAAACACACACACACACACACACACACACACACACACACACACACACACACACACACACACACACACACACACACACACACACACACACACACACACACACACACACACACACATGCATAAATTGTGTCTTTGTGGGCAGAGGGCTGCCGTGCGCTGGCAGCAGAGAAGGCAGGAAGGTATTCTGCCAACGCCTGGTTGTCAGTTCCCTGAAAGGGACAATCACAGTATGGGTTCAACAGTACACGCACACACACACACACACACACACACACACACACACACACACACACACACACACACACACACACACACACACACACACACACACACACACACACACACACACACACACACACACACACGCTATCTGTTACACAACAACATACACTCTGAGAGTGATGGGTTCATTGGGTTCATTGTGGACTTTCTGAGTTGCATAATGCATAACTCAACACTGAGGATTTTACTGTGTATTAGCTTTACATTTACAGTTCTCAGTTGCAATCAAGGTTATAATAGTTTTGGATGTTTCATTTTAGTTTAGTTTTAGTTTGTTATATTGTTCTCCAATTCAGTTTTGGATTCAAATTTTTAGAGCAGATTTGCTAGTTTTTATTAGTTTTATTTTTTGAAAATGCTAATAGTCTTATAGTTAGTTTGTATTAGTTTTAGTCTTAGTTTTCGTTTTTTTATACTTTGGGTTATTTGTCAGGTGCAGGATTGAAAAGTATTGTGTAATAAAAACTATCCACCATCCACAAACAAAAACTAAGGGCATTTTGTCTACAATTTCAGTTTGTTTTAGTTATGTAAACACATATTACAGTTTCATTTAGTTATTGTTTATTTTTTTTATTGTAGTTTTTATTTAGTTCAGTTAACGAAAATATTTTTTCAATTTTTGTTTCCGTTATTTCGTTAGTTTTTGTTAACTATAATAACCTTGGTTGCAATCCAGGCATTCATCTTCAGTAGACTTGACTATTGAAACGGTGGTCTCCCAAAAAATATATCAGTTTATTCAGAACACTATACTGCTCGAGTCCTTACAAATATCACTCCAGTTCTTAAATCTTTACCCTGGCTCCCTGTATGTCAAAGAATCAAGTCAGTACTGCTGCATGGGGACATGGACCCTCACAGCACAACAGGAAAGGGCCCTGGTATGGATTCTACACAAGATGCTATGAATGGCACTAGGTGCCACATGGGCGGACCGCGGACCACATCAGAAACGTGGTCCTCTACAGGGGGCCTATACCACGGGTCACACACCAGGTCAGAGAGAGTAGGATGAGGCTGGCAGGGCACTGCGTGCGGTCAGGCACCCGGAACTATAGTGGCAAGCAAACTGACACTGACTGTGGGAGCCAACCCAGGGCACAGCCAGGAGAGGCAAGAGGCGTACCACCTACATAGATGCACCGCGGCGCGACATTGGAGCTTAACAACACTGTAGAGCTCAAGACGGAAGGAGTCCCGAGTTAGTGTCGGCTAGACCTCACTCTCACATTGCATCGTAAGGCTTGAGATACTACATTCTACAAATATATTCTAAAACTGTTTTCTGAAAAACGTATGTTTCTATATCAGTGGTTCCCAAACTTTTTCATGTCAACCCCCAGAATTATGTATTGGGCCGCTGACCCCCATCTCAAAATACTTTGTTCCAGGGACTCCCAGAAGCAAAGATTTGAGTTACAAATGTTCGCTTTACCTTCCCTTTTTTTTTGGCAAAGGGAAGGTAGTGCCCAGGGTTACGTAGACAATTGGCACTGGGTGTAAAAATAGGGTTACTAAATCGTGGGATACAAATAAAATAAAAATATATACAGTATATATATACATATATATATATTCAAAGATTTGCACAAAATGCATGATTTTTCAAAAATATGAGCTTGTATATCTGCTATTTTTGAATAGCCAAAGAAATCTAAAATGACACAGATACTTTCCCGGTCTTAATGGGTTAAACATACTCAGCCATACAGATTAGACAAAATGACATTTAATTCACAAAAAATAAGTTACATAATACAGCTTTCAAAGAGGAGAATGTGTGCACATCTTGTACCTGTATTTAGGCCATGGTGCTGAACATCAAGGCAAGAATCGAGAGAAGACGGTAAAATATCTGCACTACTGGTTTAAAAGCTCCCAAAACTTATTTTATTTAATAGCACAACGTTTCAACCTTACATAATACAGCTTTAACATCCTGTTCTGCAGCAGCTGTCAAGTGGGCCCCGATAACGCCGTCATAGTTCGTTCCTTGGCGAGTCACGTGTTCAAGTCCAACAGATTTGGAGCTGCACAAATATCCTGCCTGTTCCTGTTACCTGCCTGTTGATCCATGTATTATTCTGTCTGGGCTGGAGGAATATAAAACTTGGGTTTCCTCCCCCTGAGTATTACTGCCTACGTTTTCCATGTGTTTGGGTCTGACAACAACAACCTGACAACCTCACTCTGTTTAGCAAAACTCAGGGGTGGTCCTGACGAGAGACTAACTCTGACAGCGCTAGAAGATAACAGAGAGCAGCGGGGTGGCCTGCACCGGCACGCCATCAGCATTCTCACCATGAATAACCCATTGGAACCGGGAAAGCATCTGTGTCATTTTTATACTTTTGGCTATTAAAAAATAGCAGATCCATGTATACAAGCTCCCGGGCTATGAACTTGTAGATATGCTATTTTTGAAAGATCTTGAACATTTTTGCTAATTTTTAAATAGATAAAAAAAATATAAGCGAACATTTTAACTCAAATCTTTGCTTCTGGGGGTCCCTGGAACAAAATATTTTCAGATGGGGGGTCCACTGCCAAATGCATATAATTTTGGGGGTCCTTGACATGAAAAAGTTTGAGTACCACTGATATAGAAACATGTTTTTCTGAAATCTGTAGAAGACATTTGTAGAATCCCCAGAAACAAAGATTTGAGTTTCTGGGGCGCTTTAAAATATATATATTCAAACTAAGGATTTGCAAAAAAAATCAAGATTTTTCAAAAACATAGCAGATGTACAAGCTCATAGCGGGGCACTCGGTGCCGCACTATGATCTTGTATATCTGCTATTTTTGTCCGCGGCAAAATACATAGAATTTTGAGGATCCTTGACATGAAAAAGTTTGAGCACCACTGAATATTATAGCAACAATCGTTTTTTTTCAGAATATGATCGGCCTCAGGTCTTAATGGAATAAGCTAATGGTGTGGATAGCCGGGATGCAGTGGGGAGCTGTGGAGAGAGAGAGAGGGGGGGGGGGGGGCAGCTGCTTTGGTTGTGCCCAGAGAAGAGCCTCTTTGTGTGGACACTTTGGCAGAGAGGAGTGGGTGTGCACACAGCGCCAAGCTGGATCTTTTCAACCGGCAGCACTTTCCCATGTGGCCACAGAACAGACACAGCTCTGCAGCAACAAAAGTGAACACATCTCTCTCTCTCTCTCTCTCTCTCTCTCTCTCTCTCTCTCTCTCTCTCTCTCTCTCTCTCTTTCTCTCAATTTCACTCCCGCCGGAGGATGGGAAACAACAACAATTCATGCATTTCCAGGGATTGGGGCAACGTTTGGTTACAAAACAAATCCTTTATGAAAAGAACATGCTCTCATTCACCCTCTCTACGTCTCCTGAGACATTTCCCCTTTCACAATCACCAAACGCACTTCTCGCTCTCTACCCCTCTCTCTCTCTCTCTCGCTCTAGGACAGTGGCTCTCGCCCTTTTTCTGGATCAGGGCCCACTTGAAAAGTGTTCGCGGCTCACCCATCTGACAACTTAAAGGAGTCGTTCACCCCTAAAATGACTTGTTACACACCCCACGAAGCCTACTCAGTCATTCATTGTTTTTGTCGCATTTCTGACATGAGTTCACAAACAAAAAAGTAATGTAAAAGACCATTACTCCATCAAAAGTAATCAACAAACTACTATAAAAACTGTCAAATAATATTAGAAAGATCGAAAATAGTCGATCTATTTGCTTGTAGATCTGCTATTTTCACAATTTTTACACGATGAACGAGGCAACACCCCCATCCTGAATGTCATCCCTCACTTCTCCTGCATTTTCACATTCCATTCTCGTGTCAATACATCATTTTAGCCATCAGTAGAGAGGTGTGGTCTTTGACTAGTGAAGACACGTGTCTGTGCATCCATGTGTGTGTGTGTGTGTGTGTGTGTGTGTGTGTGTGTGTGTATGTGTGTGTGTGTGTGTGTGTGTGTGTGTGTGTGTGTGTGTGTGAGAGTGCGTCACGTGTGGCGTGTGCGTGCGTGCGGGTGTGTGTAGGTGTGTGCACGTGCATGTGTGCGTGTGTGTGTGTGTGTGCACTCACAGGGCAGTTGCGCAGGTCCCCCATGTTGCTGGCATTACGGAGCAGTTCTCCGAACATGTCAGGCGTGGGCTTCTCCCTGCACTCCAGCATCCTCACCGCCTGGTTACTGCAGCACGACACACACACACACACACACACACACACACACACACACACACACACACACACACACACACACACACACACACACACACACACAATATAGACATTGTGAACACATTATTGCACATAACTGACTGAGGAAACTGACGCTGAAACTTAAACAGTATGATTTACAGCTGAGGAGCTGAGGAGCATCTACAAATACAAAATAATGGACATTCCAAAATCAAAAGAATATAAATATATTTTAATCAGGCGCGTGCACATGTAGATGTCAGTGGGGGCTTGACTTGAGCGCCTGCCCTTTCACCCGTCTGTAGAAAGGTGCCCTCTCTCGACCATGAATTTAGCATTTTACTAAGATGAAAGAAATGCTAATGCCTCCTCTTCCTTTCCTTGCCGTACCCGAACGCTGCGGTCAAAAGAATTGCCCAATCTCTATGGTAGAGTATGTTAATACAATACAACTTATACAATTGGGGTGGCTGTATTGTGTCTCCCTGCTCTTCTATTGAGACATTTAGATCGTGTCAAAGGTCATGTCTCACCTAGACACAGGATGTGACACAGATATTGACCTGATGGTCAAGATTAAATTTATCCCCTGAGCAAGCTGGCCGGCTCAATTAGCTCAATGGTACTTAAGCAGGAAACCAAGTTCAAATCCAGGGTAGAAGGGGAAAGTTTCATAGTGCAGCTTTAATGCAGCATTTTATGTTGAGAGAATTGCCCTCTGTGTAGAGATCCATGCAGCACGCTGCATCTGCAGTAAAGACTTGCTCATACTTATTCTGTATAAAATAGCCAATCTACAAGCTCATTGTGAGCGCGTTGCAATATGTTGTGAGCTTGTAGATCGGCTATTTTAGCTATACGACACACAACCTTGAAGTATATGGTTGAAGTGAATAAAGGACAACTTCACCAATTTTCAACCTATCTTTATATAATTTGTGTCTACTCACTCTGTGTCTCAGAGGAGGGCTGTAGGCTATAAAGTTCAGAAACCTGCCTACCAGTGACATAATCGATGGGGAATCCATGCTAATAGAAACTGCAGGCTTTCTATTCCTGGAATAATTAAATAATTAAATTCCTTAATAAAAATCTAAATAAAAAATCTGAAATCTTGTTTGAAAAAAGAAATTCTGCATAACGATGATGTCACTGGTAGGCAGGTTTCTGAAGTGTCCACACACAGCTCTCCTATGAGACACAGACTGAGTAGAATGTTTTTTTTTTTTTTACCATTTTAGCATCTGTGAGGACCAATTATATGAAGATAGGTTGAAAATGGGTGCAGTCGTCCTTTAAGTGGTTGACTAAGTGGTTGTGTGTTTCACAAATACAGCACGATGAACCTCGGGGGATGTTTTCCTTCTAATTCTTGTTTTTCCTGGATACACTCTTAGTGGTTTGGAAGTAAAGTGTGTTGTATTGATTTGTCATATTCATGTGCTTAACCCATTAAGACCTGGAACGCATCTGTGTCACTTTTTGATTTGAGCTAAAAAAGCATTATTTTACACTTTGGGCTATTCAAAAATCATGAAAATGTGTGCAAATCTTTTAATATACTGTATACATTGTTTTAAAGCAAACATTTTTGACTCAAATCTTTGCTTCTGGGGGTCCCTTGAACAACATATTTTGAGATGGGGGTCGGCGGCCAAATACATATAATTTTGGGGGTCCTTGAGATGAAAAAGTTTCAGCACCACTGATATAGAAACATACGTTTTTTTCAGAAAACTGTTGGGATTTAGAAGACGTTTTGTAGAATCGGCTTCAGGTCTTAATGTGCTTAAACATGAGACTTTGTGTTGGCAGAAATCCCTCCACACAGATTACTGAGAATCCCCAGAGATTATCACACCAGATTACCACCAGAACATAAACAACGTAATCCCTATATACTTAGGAGACACAATATGGTGTATAGATATATATATATTGTATAATCACAGTGGTTTATAATGACTGTATGCGGCTGCTGCTGACAGTTCCAAGAAGTGCCAGTGCAAGCCAGATGTTTTTTAGTGTCGGGGTACCCACCTGCTACGCAATCTTATGTATAGATTTATGTGTAGGGCATCTGAGTCAGTAAATGACATCATTGCTGTCATAACAAACCCTATACGTAGTTCTGTCAGGTTCTCCTCTAGACTGTGGAACCATTGGCGCATTTGTCTATATGTTCGAAACTGAACATGGTGTGGTCTTTTTATTGTATTTCTTTTTCTGTTATTTCTATTTTTATTGTGATATGGATCTCCCTTGGGTCTGAAATAGAGATGTAATTGAATTGAATGTAATATATTGTCTTTGTCTGGTGGAAACCTCATATGTCCTCATACTGTATGTCCTCATATGTTAGGTAAATCTACTTAGTTACTTTACACCGCTGCGTAAAAGGAGACTGAATGGAGTCATTGAAGAGATGAATTATAAGAGACTGTATTGTTTAAGCGTGAGATCAATTCCAATACCAACTAAACGAAATGAAACGAAACGAAACGAAACGAAAAAAACAAACCTGTACGCTTCAAAACTGAACGTCGTATCAACAGCATAGACTCAGCAGAGGCAAAGAAAAATTCATATCTCACATACTGGCTGTCTCAGCATTTTTGCTGGTATTGATTTTTCTGAAAACTTAATTTACAGCTGCCATTACGGTTTATTCGATATGTGGTTGAATTCTTAATATTTGTATTAGAAATAAGGCAAGGCAAGTTTATTAGTATAGCACAATTCAACAAGGCAATTCAATAAATAGATATATACTGTAGCTAGATAGCTATAGATAGATAGATAGATAGATAGATAGATAGATAGATAGATAGATAGATGTAGTAACCTTTCGTTGTTTTGGCGTATTTGTCATACATTTGCACATACCTACTGTATGTGCAGTGGCGGAAAAAGTACTCACATTTTTGGAGTAGAAGTAAAAGTATTGGAAATTGGTAATACTCAAGTAAAGTACAAATACCTCAAAATTGTACTTACGTACAGTACTTGAGTAAATGTACTTAGATACTTTACACCACACACCTTATGTGCAAACGTACGTGACATTGTGACATTTGTCCTCTGTGTGGTTTAACTCATCCTATCTATTAGGAGCACTGGGCACAGACGGCAACCTGGGGAGCAGTTAAGGGGTTAATTGTCTTGCTCAGGGACACTTCGGGAGGACTATAGGAGGTGAACCGGTGACCTTCTGGTTACCAGATGGCCTCTAGTCTCTACCCATGCACTGACTATGGTCGCCCTGAGTCTTTCACACAAAACAAAAGCATTAAAGACAAAGTGCAAAAGAATCCCAGTCCTAAAGAGGAAATGTAAATCCAGTTAAAACAAATCCGTATTGTGGGGAAAGCTTTCGCAGAAAATAGCAGATTGACAAGCTCACAACACGCTGCGTTGAGACGTGCTGATCAGCTATTTTCAGAGAAAGCTGATCGTCTATTTTCGTCTATTTTCAGAGAAAGCTTTTCCCACAATAACAGAAAACCGAAAACACACTAATATAGAGCCCTGAGGAACTCCGGTCAACCATATAGGGTTTAAAGGAGTAGTACACACCCCATGAAGCCTTGAATTCATGGCCCCGGGTATCAAATGATTAGCTTAGGAATGCGTAAAAAACAAAAAAATCTCCATGAATTCAAGGCTTCATGGGGTGTGTGATTGATAGAAAATAAGTAATTTTTTTGGGTGAACTACTCCTTTAAGTGGTTAAAGCTTTGAGAGAGAGAGAGAGAGAGAAAGAGTTAAAATGTGAGAATAAAGTTGCAGTAGCTGAGTGGGTAGAGAGACCGCCTGGAATAAAAAAGACGCTGGTTTCCCCACCAGCCCACCCAGTCTATGTGTCGAAGTGTGTGTGTGTGTGTGTGTGTGTGTGTGTGTGTGTGTGTGTGTGTGTGTGTGTGTGCGTGCGCACGTGTTGAAGCATTCCTTTAAGGATAACAATTAGAATGTGTTCTCCCTCTCTCATCATCCTCCGTCTGGGCTGTTTCACGCCCACGTTCACTCTGTTCTCTTAATAGTGACATACAGGGAAAACCACTCCACATACATGTACATGACCTCCTCACCCCCCCCCCCCCCCCCCCCCCCCCACCCTGCATACACACACACACACTCAGCCTTTTCGCAGACTCCCAGGAGAGAGTCCATCAGAGGCGCGTACAGTTACAAGTTACATTTACTTAAAGGGCCAGGACACTATAGCCCTTGTGTGTTTTTTTTTATCGAGCCTTAACCCACTGGGAACGCATCTGTGTCATTTTTACATTTCTTTGGCTATTTTTTGAAAAACAAAAAATGGAAATGTGTGCAAATCTTTGAATACATATTTTTTTACATTTTGTAAAA
>NC_139951.1:41437502-41445002 GCF_963454915.1 Gymnoscopelus microlampas
TGAAAGTGGATCCTCATCAGCAGGTTCTCCTGATGAAACACACACACACACAAAATAGGGATGAACGAGAGTGTGCTGTGTGTGTGTGTGTGTGTGTGTGTGTGTGTGTGTGTGTGTGTGTGTGTGTGTGTGTGTGTGTGTGTGTGTGTGTGTGCTCTTGTTAATCTGATTGAGGGAACAGCATCTATATTTCATAGGAAGCTGCCCGATTCCCTGACTGAACACATTTACTGGCAATCGATCATACAGCGACTCTCAGACACACACACACACACACACACACACACACACACACACACACACACACACACACACACACACACACACACACACATACGCGCGCTTGCGCACGCGCAAAGTATGGACAAAGTATGGTAGAAAGAAAGGAGGGAGAAGAAGAAAGAAAGAAAGAAAGAAAGGCCGACAGACAGACAAAGGAAATAATGTGAACTAAAAGCATTCTTATTCATATTAACTTATTCTGATTCAGATTATTAACAGGAAATTAAAGCCACTGCTGAATATTATTAGAATATTGAATATCTTGAATACAGAGAAACAACTCTACATTGTACAGTGTGTACTATGGGAATACTGAGTAACAACTTCACCTTATTTAAAATAAATGAAAGCACTTCATTGTTCAATGTGCCCTGTCTCTCTCTCTCTCTCTCTCTCTCTCTCTCTCTCTCTCTCTCTCTCTCTCTCTCTCTCTGACTGATTGCACCATCCCTTGTTAGCTGGGAAGCAATTATCTATATCGATGGTTCCCTACCGAGATAAACGCAATCCATAGCCTTTAAGCACAAACGCACACACATACACACACACACACACGTGCGCATGCATGTGCGTGCGCATCCACACACTAAGACATACAGTAGACACAGACACATAGCCATCTGACCCAGGGCTCTGTCAGGTCATTTGTGTTGAACAAACCGAATCGCTCTGCCCGGCAGTCTGACCACTGAGTCTTAAAAGGATCCCTGGCTAATAAGCCTTATACTGTATGCCTTAATACAGTATAATTTCCCTCTATCACTAAAATAAAAAAAATAAAAAAAATGTATTTATTTTAGAAATAGTTAATCTTTGACTCCATAGGGACAACTCCCGTTGCAAGTTGATGATATCATGTATCCATGTGTGGTCCAGCCCTATGGAATGTATGTGCAAATAAAACACATTTAAAACATTGCTTTGATGTTCATTCCGAAACTTAGGAAGTATTACGATTTTTTTTCTTGTTTGCACAAGCATTCCACATTCCATAGGGCTGGACTACACATGGACATACAGTATGATATCATCAACTTGCGACAGGAGCGGTCCCTATTGAATGAAAGATGTACTATTTCTAAAATATTTCAGGTGTTTTTTATTTCAAATTTTAGTCATGTAGGGCAATTATAATGTATTATGGCATATAAGGCTTATTAGCCAGGGATAAGCTTGGTTTTACTCACATGCCAAGAATAGCGTTGCAAGACTGTAAATTACTTCTGTTAGGCCCAGGATACCGCAGGGGCGTTTCTAGGCAACCTATAGGCAGTTGCCTAGGGTACCACCTCACCTGCTAGGGGGGACCGAATTATTACAATTTTTATTTTTCTTAAACCACAGAGGATAGGATGCTAATTTAAATATGTTTATACATTAGAATCTATAGCTACTCTTATACAATATGGCTACACATGATTTCTCAGGCATGTACTGCAAAAAAAATGTGTTTTACACATGCTTTTTTGTATTGTGATTGCGATTGACAACAACATTAAAGTGTAATTTCCCCTGAAGATGGTGATCTCGCCTCAGGGTGCCAGGATGGCCAGAGATACCACTGGAATACCGGCTTCACGCGGCGGCGACAGAGTAGGACATTATTTGACACCTTATATTTGCCTCTGAGATGTAGTGGAGTAGAAGTAAAAAATATTGAAGATTGGAAATACTCCAGTAAAGTAAAAGTACCCCAAAACTGTACTTAAGTACAGTACATGAGTAAATGTACTTAGTTACTTTACACCACTGTTTGTCAGCATGTGACGCCACTACTATGATGAAGTATATACTGTACAACAGGCTGTACTGTGTATACACGCCTCCCCACAACAAACGCAGACGGCAATGGAAGACCACAGCAATCTCACACATCCATTAGTTTTCGTTTCGTTTTCGTTCAATAAATCGGTTCTTGATTGATGATGGTGTGTTGTGCATGCGGTCCTTTGCTGGCAAAAAATCGTGCTCTATATATATACACAGTGTGGAACTTACAAATATGACCAGACTGCAGCAAAAAGGGCCGTGGAGTTCATTCCAACAGAGCAGACAGAGGATATCCGTCCTGTCCTGTCCCGGACACAATGCAGCTCCCACTGACCTTAACGCTAACAACCTGCTCTCTCTCTTCCATCTGTTTGTGTGTGCGTGCGTGCGTGTGTGCGTGCATGCGTGTCTGTGTGTGTGTGTGTGTGTGTGTGTGTGTGTGTGTGTGTGTGTGTGTGGCCATGTTACGTCAGAACTCTATAGTCGCATTCTATCTCGCTCTAGCGAATGGCTAGTCCCTCTGGTTCCTCGTGCCAAACGTGAACATGCAGGGAAAGACTGCTTTCAGCATTGGTGCACCTGGTTCTTGGAACCTCTTGGAACAAGATCTTAAACTAAATACCATAGCATCTATATTGGCCATTTTAGGAATTTACCCATTAAGACCTGAGGCCGCTTCTAAACATTTTCTAAATCCTAACAGTTTTTCGGAAAAATGTATTAAAAAAATATGTTCACGATTTTCAAATTTAGCAGATCTACAAGCTCATAGCGCGGCACTCTGTGCCGCGCTATGAGCTTGTATATCTGCTATTTTTGAATAGCCAAAGAAATCTAAAGTGACACAGATGCGTTCCAGGTCTAAATGGGTTACCGTTCATTACCTGTATGCAACTGTTTTAACTGATTGCTGTCAACATATTGTCTTTCTTTGTTGTTCTTATGTCGTGTAATCTCGGCATTATTGTAAATGAGGCTCTCCCTCAATGATCTCTCAGAGAATTGTAAATAAAGGTTGAATGAATTCAACCCTACATACAATGTGTCGCATTGTGATCTTGTAGATCTGCTATTTTCAAAAGATTTGTATTCAATTTATACTTTTGAAAACGTGTGAAACGGGACATTCTGCATAATGAGTATACTTTCTGATTACCAGATTTTCGCTTGTAACAGAGTGTTCCTGCATTCAGTAGTGATACTTTTACTTAAGTAATAAAACATTTAAGTGTGTGTGTGTGTGTGTGTGTGTGTGGTTGGTGACTTACGAAGCACTCTGCGGCGTCATCCATGATGCCCAGCTGAAAGCGCTGCTCGTCCTGGAAGGTCTTAGCCAGCGCGCTCCTCAGAGCGTCCGAGGGAAGCACACGCTCACTGCTGAACTGGAACTGAGCAAAGATACTCTGCAAATAAACACATGCACACACACGCACACACACACACACACACACACACACACACACACACACACACACACACACACACACACACACACACACACACACACACACACACACACACACACACACACACACACACACACACACACACACACACACACAAATGCTGACTATGAGTTCTTCCACTTAACTGTTACAAATCGTCGCTGTTCGGGCCGAAACCCCTCTTATCTCCATATTCTAATTTTGGTGTTTCCTTTTTCCCATAAATTAACACCCTACTTGTTCATACTACAGTGTCTCACAAAAGCATCGAAAGCAGCAGTTCCGCAAGCTCAAAATAAGCGCCCCATTTCGAGCTTGTAGATCTGCACCTTTTGATGCTTTTGAATTTGAATCCTGAAAAGTAACAGTTTTGGACCTAATAAGGTTTCCACCCGACAGAGACGATATATAAACCATGTTGCACCAGCTACTGTACTGTCCCTGGCCCTGCTACAAACATACTGTACAGTACTGTTCTCTTGTATCTAACACACCTGTTGACAGGTGTGCTGATTTCCAAAACTGTTACCTTAAAAAATGGCAAAAGTAGCATATTTGCACGCTCAACAAAGCTTTTGTGTGACACTGTAGAATGATCAAGTAATATATATATATATATATATATATATATATATATATATATATATATATATATATATATATATATATATATATATATATATTGGGCACAATAGAACTCTGTCTGACAACGTGTACAATGGGTACAACGGGTACTCTTCCGTTTAAACCTTCCGTTTCCCAAGCGGCCGCTGTACCTCCTGAGACACTGCCGCCCCGATATATATATAAATCACAGTCTGTTCCACAGAAAACACATAACAGTGCAAAACAACATAACACCAAGACACTACATGAAGTCCCCATGGATACACAAACCAACATACTGTATCAGTGAGCCAGTGTGTTTAGTGCAGCAACGGCAGTAATGTACATAACTCCCGCTAAAACGAGATTTTTCTCATTTCAAAGTTATGTATCGTCGTACAAGTGGCATTGAGTGTAAAGTGACAATCGAGGGGACGATCAGTGTCATTTGCTATTGTGAGTGCTGCTAAACGTGTGATGGCTGTATTGTTCATATCAGAAAGTGTGGGTTTCGGAAGGCCAGTAATCTTACTGTATATAGAGGCATAGGTAATACTGAAAAGTCTGTTTTCGTTTGACATGGTCAATAAATGGGAGGATGATGTAGATTAAGGGTTCCCAAACTTTTCAGTGCTGCGACCCCCCAAAATAATCATATTTGAACTGGGGACCCCCCACCCTGACAAGCACTTGGAATGGTAGGCATTACATGTAGTTTGACTCGGTTTCACAGATAAATATTGTGAAAATCAAAAAAATCTACAAGCTCACAAGGTCTCGCACTGCGAGGCGTTGTGAGCTTGTAGATCAGCTATTTTCACAATGTTTGCCTCTTTCTTATGTGTTATTTCACAATTTGGCCAATTATTAAAAAGCTCTTAAAAGTCATACCATTGTAACTTTAGAAATGTGCAGATACCCTGTATACACTGTTTGTTTGTTGGTTTGTTTACTGTTGAGTGAGAAAACAATGTTGCACATGAAGCTAATCATCTGGGGACCCCTCAAAATAATTTGGGGACCCCCCAGTTTGGGAAACACTGATGTAGGGGAAGGTCTGCTTTCACTAGCATGTTGCAACGTAGGTTAGGGCAGTGGTTCGTAGCCTGGAAATTGCAAGTAGACATGCAGGGAAAGAGCCGGGAAAGAGTCTGTGTCATTTTAGATTTTAGCGTTGGCTATTTTAATAAGCTCACACGCTTATGCATCCTCGGGTCTTAATGGGTTTAAATACTGTGTCCGTATTGACGACGTGCCAACATTCTTTGATTATCCTCTACGTCCTTGAATACAGGTTGAACACCGAGTTGCACAAACAACTCCTCTGTTCCGTTTCTTTTTGGTCTAAAGCAGTATAGCGAGACATTTCGTTTGACAGGCCGGGAACAACGTGACGAGGCACTTTTAATCCCTGTTCTTTTTATATCCTATCTGTTTGTCTGAAAACGATTTCCCGGCTTCTTTTAGCTGTTTTTGGATGCTGAAGTCTTCAATCCAAAGTTCTTTTTATATCCTCTTCATGTCTGAAACGATTTCCCAGCTTTGTTTTTCCTCTTTTAGACGCTTGAAGTCTTCATTAGAAGGCAGCAGTTTCCGTCGAGTTCGGCTGAACCGGCGCGGAGAGAGACAACAGGGGAGATTTTCTCCTGAGAAGCCATTGTTGTTTTTATAGGCTGTTGTTTACTTTAATTACTCGCACGTCTATAATCTCCACTCATAGGGGTACCAGCGTTACTGCAGGAGCAAAATCCTCGGTAAACAAAGCGGACCTGAATGAAATAAAAAAAAAGAAGGCTCCAGACTCGGCCTTGCTTGCAGCAGAGCCTGGCCTCAATAACAGCCCGCATGAATAATATATGGCATTTATAGTGCACTTTTGCCTTACGAAAAAGAAAATACAGATCGCTGAGTGCTTTGTCGGAGCAAAATAGAAACTAAATCAAAACACGGTAGGGGTATATCTGCAGATAAAGCCGGGGCGCACTGACACTGTTCCTTGACACGGTGTCATCCTCATTTACATGTACTGTAGGTCGCCCGCTTCGTTGGTGAAATGAGAATAAGAGAATGGAAAGTGAAGGCTCTATTATTCGTTGCCACTATAGTGTTTGGATACGGAAAGCGGAGGAACCGGAGGAATCGAAGGGACCGGATCCAACATTTGAGGAACCGGAATCGGTTCCATCATTATTTGGAACCGTTTCTGGAACCCAAGTTTTTATCACATGACGGAGCTGGTTATGTGGACTTCACGTCTGTTATACAATTACAATACCAGTGGTTCTCAAACTTTTACATTTCAAGGGCCACCATCTGAGAGTGTTCAAATGGAACCAAATGGACCCGTAAGGTTCCATTTGTACACTCTCAGAGTTACAGACCTGTCAGGGTCCATTTGGAACCTCCTATTCACCTGTTTCCTAGGCTGTGTGTTTTCCACTTCCTGTCGATTTGATCCAATGAAATCCAATGAAACTGGTCAGATGACCAATGATATCCAATGAAATTCGACAAGAAGTGGAAAACACACAGCCTAGGAAACAGGTGAATAGGAATCGTTAAAGGAAACCGTTAAAGGGATAGTTCACCCCCAAAATGACTTTTTTTCCAATTGATTAATCACCCCATGGAGACTTGAATTAATGGATATTTTTGTTGTTTTTGTCGCATTCCTAAGCCAATAATTTGGTGACCAGGTAGGCAGCGGTTCCGGTAAAAGATACAAAGGAGACTCTTTGTGTCTCTTTACCGTAAACCGCTGCCGCTTGCCTTCAATCTGTCCATGTGGTCTGCACATGGAGTAGCTGAGCCTCCAGGGAGCGTGTCTGTTGTATTGATAAGATAAAACACTGATCCTGGGGGAAACTAGGTTATTAGAGCAGGAGGAAAGAGGAAGAGAAACCTAGCTAACACTTCACTCTTAATGCTATTGGTGCACTGCCCAGTGGTGGACAGTAACTAAGTACATTTTTGAGTATCGGTATCTTACTTGAGTAGTTTGTAAATTAACGCCCTACGTGATCATACTACAGCGTCACACAAAAGTATCAAAAGTAGCAGATCCTCAAGCTCGAAACGCGTCCCAAATGGATGCGTTTTGAGCTTGTCGATCCTTTAATCTTTTGGGAAAATGTCAACATTTTAATTGCAAATACACCCGTAGAGTGCCAAAAAAGTATATATACTTTTTTTTCTCGTTTTTTTCATTTCTTTCCACGCATGAGGGGCTAGAGCAGCTCTGGAATCACCCTAGGCGATTCTGAGAAGGAAGGGCCAGATGGATCACCGTGTCAAAAACATGGCTCCCCATCCGCTTCCGTTCTATTTCCTTCTCTAAAACCCCTATAACTCCGAAACTTTTTACGCTGGGGAAAACTACTTATTTTGTATCCGCGAT
>NC_139951.1:41447502-41460002 GCF_963454915.1 Gymnoscopelus microlampas
TCGTGACTCCGTTCGTGACTACGATCGTGACTCCATTCCTGACTCCGTTCGTGACTCCAACGCTCCATTGCAGATGGGGTTAGCCAACCGTCCCTTGAAATAAAGGGAACGTCCCGTACACTTTGTTCCTTTTATTTCTTTGGGAAATCAATCAATGACACACGTCTTACGAGTTTCAAACAGCTCATATACATTCAACTAATACAGGTTGTAACAAAAGCGCAGTGCATGTAGCAAAGTACATGTACTCACGTACTGTACTTAAGTACAGTTTTGATGTATTTGTACTTTACTTGAGTATTTCCAATTTCCAATACTTTTACTCCACTACATCTCAGAGGCAAATATTGTACTTTTAGTCCACTACAATTATTATAAGTTACCAGTTACTCTGTAGATTTTGATTATTATTACAAAACATACAGTAAGCCCTAGCCCTATATACATTTCGGCCATTTGAAAATAGCAGATCTACAAGCTCACAATGCGTCGCATCGCGACGCATTGTGAGCTTGTAGATCTGCTATTTTCAAAAGATTTGTATACATTTGAAAACTTGAAATGGGACATTCTGCAAAATGAGTACTTTATACTGTTGGTACTTTAAGTACATTTTGATACCAATACTTTTGTACTTTTACCCAAGCACATTTTTAATTCCGGACTTTTACTTGTAACAGAGTATTTCTACATTGCAGTATTGATACTTTTACTTAAGTAAAGCATTTGAGTACTTTTCCCACCACTGCAAACACAGTACATGTATATGGTGAGATTTTAAATCTTTTCATGGGTGTCTCTTCTTTGAATTCCAGGTAGTTGGCAACCCTGCTTGCAGCTTACACCACAGGTCCATTTTTACACCCTCAGACTTAAAGGTAGGTGGTTTTATTTAGTTAAAATAAGTGTTTAAATAGCTCTATATTCTGATAGTAATCATTGCTATAGAGTGTTTTTTCTGTAACAGGAGTCTCCCTGTCTCTCCAGCTCCTTAGTAAACAGAAAACCCATTTTCAGGCCGGGATACCAATCTTATCCAAGCAGGAGAGAGAAACTCTCTGGAACTCTCTGGAAGTGACGACACAATATCCTGATTTGTTGAAATTGGCAACCCTCCTGAAAATGAATTTTCTGCTCATTAAAGAGCTGGAGAGACGGGGAGACCCCTGTTACTGAACAAAATACCAATGATTATTATCAGAATATAGTGTTTAACCTCATTTGTTTTAACCAAATAAATATCACTTACCCTCCCTTTGGATGAACACTCTCGTTTTTATTGAGGACGATGGACAGCGAGTAACGGTGTCAGATGAGGACAGTATGTCAGTATCTATTAAGAAAGAAGTCGCAGGGTTTGTTTTTCTGTAGTAAACAGAGGGTGGGAGGGAATTGAGTTGAAGCGTGTCCTGCTTTTTTGTTATGCTGCGATTTCATTGCTGTCGTGCAGAAACCTCCATGTTCCAACGTTTTATGTTTTTTGATGCCCTACTTAGTCATATCAACCAACTCAGTGGCCTTGTGGTAAGACTTTGAGAGGTTGGGGTTTGATTCCCCCGGCCGGTTCATACCAAAGGCTATAAAAATGATATCCAGTGCTTGGCACTCTGCATCAAGAGTTGGATTGGGGTTTAAGTCCCTGCGACATACTAGCATCATGTCCAGGGGGTGTAACCAAGCCCCCGGAACCGAGACGGAGCAGAGAAGCGCATTGGACATGCTGGCCAATCATAGGTACTGCAGCTTATTACCGCTGGGGCCAGACCAAGGGGCCAGCTTGAGATTTTTGGGTTTTTACAAACTTTAGACTCGATTTTCTTACCTTAATAAAAATGGTCATAAATTCTATGCTTCCAGTCGCTAGTTTAAAGTCTCCTTTCAATCATTATGATATGTATTTTGCTAAATTATGGTCCCATTAATTCTAAAATTGACGATAAAGTAGGCTATTCTCTAAGAGGGGCAGGATGATTTGACAAGCTACACAACCAATAGCATTCATTCCCCGCCGCCGCTCTTGATTGACAAGCTACCCAACCAATAGCATTCTTTGGGGATTGTTTTCCGGTTCCTGTTCCCGACGTGCTTTTGGGCTTATATTAGAGATGGCGGATTTCAAATTCCTGAACAATCGGCTTCACTTTCGGTCTGTAGAAACCAGCGGTCTGGCTTTGTCCATCTCTTTTATACAGTCTATGGGCCAGACACATGGACGAGCGAAAACGGTTTCGACCAATGGGTTCGACTCACAAGCTTGTGCACAAGGTTGCGCACGGAGGTGACGCAAAACGCGTCACATAGGCCCCAAATAGGCCCCGCCCGTCACATTTCCCAACCCGGAAGAAGGGGTGAAAAGGGAGTATGCGCTGGGTGAGCAACTCCATACAAGTGGATGGGCGGGGATTTCCGGTGCCCTCTCTATTATTTTTAACTCTATGGGTGTAACTTGTACATCATGGCTGGAACATGTACTTCAAGCCCACCTCACGCTACAGAAACAGTAGTATAGGCTCCTGCCCCTATGGGCCGCAACTTAGGCTCACTTATAGTATTATTACTTCCCAAAAATAGCCGATCTACAAGCTCACAGATCCGTTCTTTCTAGATCTGCTATGTTTGGCTATTTCTGAAACATTTTTGAAGTTCAAGTGAAGTGCATCTGTGGGTTTTTATAAACCTCGAGTCAATGAAAGGTATTAACAAGAGGCTTGTGACTAAAAACACAGGAACACAGGTTCTCCTTCTCTTTTTTCCTCCTCCCCCGTCTCGATGTTAAATGTTTATTCAGCAACGTTTTATCTTGCGGTGGCAGAAAGACTTCCTCCTCCGCAACAGAGAGAAGAAGAAGCTCCCCGCAAGGCAACGATTATGCTCTTTGATCACCGGTGACAATGGACACACAATGGATGGCTGATAACACCGCAAGTGACAGAGCGATATGAACACTTTAACATGTCTGCCGTTCCCCGCTGCCTCAACGTTCTCCCACGGATGACTAATGCTCACGTACAGCACACACCCATGAGGGCTATACTGTGTGTGTGTGTGTGTGTGTGTGTGTGTGTGTGTGTGTGTGTGTGTGTGTGTGTGTGTGTGTGTGTGTGTGTGTGTGTGTGTGTGTGTGTGTGTGTGTGTGTGTGTGTTTGTTCTTGTATTACTGTACTTGTGAGGAACCTATAGCGTCCCCACGAGTCGATTTTTACAATGTTTTGGCATTTTGAACTGTAGGCCTATAAAGCTGAAAAGTCACAACACGTCGTAGTGCAAGTCGTTGTGAGCTTGTAGATCGGCTATTTTTCGGCGTACAACACCAGAGTATAAATCAGGCATAGGCTACTGTATAACTCTAACCCTTAACCCTAAACCTAACCTCTATTAATGCCTAATCCTAACTCTAACCCCCAACCTGAATTGGTTCCTAATTGAAAACCTTATTCCCCAAATCTGTTTTAACCATAAAAATCTCCATTTCTCTTGTGAGGTCCTCACACAATGTCTATTCATCCAATTCAACGAAATCGCCGTCCTAAAACATTGTTGACGTCCTCACAAGTTCACTAATACAAATCTGTTTTTGTGTGTGTGCACGTGTTTGTGCACGTGTTTGTGTGTTTGTGTGTGCGTGTGTGCGTGCGTAGGTGTGTGTGCGTGTGTGTGTGTGCGCGTGTGTGTGTGTGTGTGTGTGTGTGTGTGTGTGTGTGTGTGTGTGTGTGTGTGTGTGTGTGTGTGTGTGCGCGCGCGCAAAGCAACCCAGCGTGGGTTCTGCTTACTCAGCGCATTCAGTCAAGCCAATTAATTACAGAGAAGTGCTAGAGACTGAACAGCATGTAGAACACACACATCGACTGCTACTACACATCTCTACGAACACACGCACGCACGTACACACACACACACACACACACACACACAAGCACGCACACACGCGCGCACGCACGCACATGCAAACACACCACCACTACGCCACAGTGAATTTCGCACAACGCCTGCCTTTAAAATTGCACACATATTTATTGTCGCAGTCGAGCAGAAACCTTGTATCTCCCTCATTCAATGGATCTTAAATGAATGGCCTACTTTGTCGTACAAGAGTGTCACGCAAAAGTAGCAATCTATTGTTGGCCATTTTTGCTATTTTCGAAAGATTTCAGAAGGGAAAGCGAACGTGGTTAAGTGTGTCTGTGGTTTTTATCAACATAGAACCAATGAAAAGTATTAACGAGAGCTTTGTGACTGAATAAAAACCACATAGGATCCATTTGGAACAGTTATTTTCCTGAAAAGTAACAGTTTTTGTACAATACAAGGTTTCCACCCGACAGAGAGAGACGTTTTGCTGGTGGATGCTGCAAGGGGCTGAGAGAGACACTGGCTTCATAACGCCTTGTCATCACATAGAGCTCCAAAACGCTGCGCTGCAGCTTTAGCTAAAGTAGATGATGCACAGCAATCCAAAGTGAAAACACGTTCTTTTAGAATTGCTCGTAAGGTCTTATAAAGCCCTATAAATCAGCAAATAAATACATACATATATACATCTTCGGCAGAGGTGTCATTTCATAACAAAAACTAGAGGGCGGCAAAAAGAAAAGAGCACTTAAGCCCAATTTAAAAAATAGCCGATCTGCAAGCTCACAACGCATTGCGATGCGTTGTGAGTTTGCAGATCGGCTATTTTTTTCTATTTTTTAAAAAGAAAAACATCATCTTTTTTTTTTTTGGCTGCAATGATATGCCCCAAAGAGGGAAGCCAGTTTTAAAGTGATTCATGAATTTATGGTTGCATAAAGAGAATATGTGTCTTTAAGTGTCGATCTAAAATCTGATTCATCTGCAGAAAACATTTAAGAGGTGGAGAGAAAATACGGGGGTGGCAATTGTGCCGTCCCCTGGAAGCCCAAATGACGCCCCTGATTTCCAGTACATCTCCAACGCCTGTCGTCATTTTGGCACAGTGTTTTCTTTGGCAAATCGAACCCTGTCAGTTGGTATTAGACTCTTCCACCCACAGTTTTGAGTCCCACCTCTCCTTGAGTACTTAAAAGTCAATATATGCGAATATATAGTATTTCACATTGACAGTATTTGTTTACAAATATTTAGTGATGCCTCCCCTTCTTTTTACGCTCCACATATACGTATATAATTATTCTGCTGCTCGAGTCCTTACGAAAAACCAAGAAAGTGGATCGTATCACTCCCCTGGCTACCTGTGTGTCAAAGAATTGATTTCAAAATACTATACTGTTGGTCTATAAAGCTTTGAATGGTTTAGGGCCAAAAATACATTTCTGATCTTGTGCGATAACGTGAACCATCTAAACCTCAGGTCATCTGGGACAGGTCTGCTTTCTGTTCCTAAAATCAAAACTAAACGTGGAGAAGCAGCATTTACTTTTGTTTTTAATGCACCAAATACCTGGAACAAACCCCTTGAAAACCGCAGGTCTGCTGCCACTCTCAGTTCTTTTAAATAACAGCTAAAAAAAACTCTCTGTGTTGGCCGCCCGCTACCTTTCATTGATGTTGTTTTTTTTCTCTCTCTTCTGCACTGTCATTTTATTTTTTCATGTTTTTATTGCATCCTAATGTCCTTTTATAATGTGTTTCCTTTGCTTAATGTTTTATGCAAAGCACATTAAATTACCTTGTTAAAATGTGCTATACAAACAAACTGGCCTTGCCTTGCTGACTGCAAGTTGATTTTTTCAATACAATACGAAGTGAACATAGTTTAACTCCTTGAGTACCTTGGTAGTAGCATCCTCTGCTAATAAAGTATTGAATCAATCAATCAATCAATCAATCAATTCTGTTTGATGTAGACGGTGTGTGATCGCTCTAACCTTCAGAGCGCAGAAGATGCAGGAATCCTCCATGCACTTGTGCGAAGTCAGCTGCCGGAAACTTCTCCGGAAGATGTCAAGATGCCACAGGACCTGGAAGGTAAAAAAAAACACACACACGCACACACACACACACGCACGCACGCACGCACACACACACGCACACGCACACGCACACATACAAGACCAGTATAGTTAATAAGATGACTCAGTGTGCGTTGCAGTTGTTGGTTCTTCCATGCAGTGAAGCCGTATATTCTGTCAGACAGACCGTTGTATTGCCACGACATGTAAACCCGCTGCTCTCTCTCCTCAGTGAAGAACTGCACTGCTTATCAAACCTGTTGTGTAGCATATTTCTTCATCGACCCCCTCTCTTCTGTTACGTCCTATTATCTTTCCCCACTCTCTCTCTCTCTCTCTCTCTCTCTCTCTCTCTCTCTCTCTCTCTCTCTCTCTCTCTCTCTCTCTGTGTCTCTCCCCGTATTGGCAATCGATCACATGAAAAAAATAAATAAAGGGGACTGGGTCTACAACAGATCCAGTGCAAGCTGTAACTTGTTGTTGTGCTTGCCAGAGGAACAACAGGGGGAGTTGGTTCTTTGCTTCTAATGGAAAGTTTTTACTTTTATTTTTTTGTTTTCGTTTTGTGTAGTTGTAAGGTCTTGGTTGGTTTTGGGGATAATATGAGCTGAGTAACTGTCCCGTGGGGTATGATTGTCCCAATAATATGGGCTGAATTGGAAAGATGTGGTTTTAATAAAGTGCTTTTTAAAATGCAATGCTCTAATTCTCCCCTTTGCCTCCAGTGCAGTGGTTTTCAACCAGTGGTCCGGGGACCACCAGTGGTCCTTGAGGGAGTACCAGGGGGTCCCCAGCAAAATGAGTTAATAGCGTCACAATCATTTTTAACCACTTAGCTTTGGCTATTCAAAAATAGCAGATATAGAAGCTCATAGCGCAGCACAGAGTGCCACGCTATGATCTTGTAGATCTGCTATTTTTGAAAAAGTGTGCATATCAAATATCAAATGTGGGTCCGTGGCCAAATGTATATCAATTTAGGGGTCCTTGGCATGAAAAAGGTTGAAAACCACTGCTCTAGTGTATGTATTTACGTATCTCTCTTACACCCCCCCCCCTCTCTCTCCCTCCCTCCCTCTCGTGTGCACGTGTGTTAGTGTGCACTGGAGTGAATGTTACACGGACAAGTTTGCTGATGCGTTGAGAGAACAAAGGGTGAATAGAAAATGACAGAACAAAAACCGATAGAAAGGGAGAGAAGCAAACATAAAGGTGAGAAATATTTATTGGGTAAGAAAGACATCTGACTGACAGCAAAGACAACAGACAGACAGACAGACAGCTTTCTCTTTCTCTAGTCAGTCTTGCTGGGTGTTTTAATTGTGGTGTAAACGTAATTATTGTATTGTCTTGTATGTATGCATTGACCCGAGCAAAACGATTTCCCCTTGTGGATATAATAAAGGACGTCTAAGTATCAAATATTACTCAACTATAAGTGAAAGTTGCTCCGTCCAAGTATTCAAAAGTACAAATTACAAAGTACGTTTTAGTTTAGTAATATCAATGCATTGCTGTATTGAAATGTAGACGCTTTCCAAAACATGAAACGTGAAACAATAATAAGACATAACAAAATATATACAGAAAAAACTATTTTTAGTATATTTGAAATGGGCTTAAGTTGTGAATTCATGACGTACTTTTTTCCCTTCCTAGAAATGTAGTGGAGTGAAAGTCACTCCACTACAAAGTATCCAAAAAATACAAATACTCAGGTATAAAGTACAGAATACTCAAAAACATGTAATTAAGTACATACTTTGTTACTGTCCACCACTCTCTCTAGTGCACAATTACAGAGGGAGAAGCTCTTAGAACATTAATTCACACAGCACTGAAAGATAATATTGACACAAGACTGTCCCTTAGGCATGTACACAACACACGCACACGCACACACACACACACACACACACACACACACACACACACACACACACACACACACACACACACACACACACACACACACACACACACACACAGACACACAGACACACAGACACTCACGCCCACACACACTCATTATGCACAAACAAGCTCACCAGCCTTAACAATACAGAGGGCTGCAGTGTGTGCTAGTGTGTATAGGCACAATAATGTGTTCAGGGGAGAGAGAGAGAGAGAGAGAGAGAGAGGGAGGGGAGTGGTGGTGACGAATTGCTTGCTGACTCTAGTGTATGTGTTGCCTCTCTTCTCCCTTCACCCTTACACCCCTCAACTCTTCCATCCCTCCACCTCTCCATCTCCATATCTCTCTCTCTCTCTCTCTCTCTCTCTCTCTCTCTCTCTCTCGCAACACCGTCATATAACATAGTTATAAATCAGGATTGTCTCCCTCTCTCTCTCACGATCTCTTTCTCTCTCTCTGTCGGTCCTCTGGTTCACTTCTCCAACTCTTGCCGAGCCACCCCCCCTCTCCCTCTCTCTCTCTCTCTCTCTCTCTCTCTGTGTCTCTGACACTCTTTCACTCCATCTTTCTCTCTACCCCCCCCTCTCTCTCTCCTTCTATTCTCAACTCTTGCTATTGTTCTTTTCACATCCTCCTCTCGCCCAGCCATCTCTCTCTCTCTCTCTCTCTCTCTCTCTCTCTCTCTTTCTGCCGAGCTCATCTTTCAGTCTCTGTCGTTCTGTCTGTCTGTCTGTCTGTCTGTCTGTCTGTCTGTCTGTCTGTCTGTCTGTCTGTCTGTCTGTCAGTAGTACAGAACCCTTAGCTGTCACATACCTGTACTGTACATACATTATGCAGTACTGTACATCTGTATATTTGTAGATCTTATCTCATGCACTGAATGTTTTGTGTGTGCATAGGAGCATGTGTGTGAGATTCACATTTAAACAACTTGCAGGGACTTGAAACTTGTTTGCGATAGGCAATCAACATCATGTTATTGTTGCATTTTAATACACTTTAACGCACAGATTGGAGTTAAATGGAGATACAAACAAAATTCTAACATCCAAACTAAACAATGAAGTTCAGTTTGGTAACAGATGCCAGTGTGGCTCAAGTGATAAATCTGAGGTTTAGAAACAGAAGGTTGGCCTGGACCGCATACGCAGCGGTCCAGGTACCTATAGGCTCAATGTAGCCTGACACGCTGTTGTGGGTTCGAGTCCCGATCCCGACGGCCTTTGCTATGTGTCACTCCCCATCGCTCTCTCCCCATTTCCCATCAGGCTACTGTCCTGTCAATAAAGGCATAAAAGTATTTTTTTAAAGAAAATGCTGGAAAGGCCTATTAATGGTATATTATGTCAGTGATTCTCAACCTTTTTCGGGATCGGGGTCCCAAATCCTACGTGGTTGAAGTGAGGGGGGAGGGGAGCTCTAAGTTTGACCGAAAAAATCATAAAGAAGTTTGGTCACGTACACACAGTTGGTTTTAGGAGCTTCAGCCCCCTTCATGCTTTAATCCAATCATTGTCAAGGTGAAAGTCCGGCTGGGATTTTCTTCTATCTAATGTTGAAGTTTTTTTTCCCCTTCTCAGATATTTATTCTCTGCAGATATACTGCAGGTCACTGCATTTCACCTCAATGGGCTTTATGCACGGCAAGCCAGCCATATTGGAATAAATAATTTGGGCCTCTTCCTTACTTCCTTCACAGGTGTCACCAATGATACTTTGCTCTGTTCCATTTAGTGTAGCTGCAGTGGTTCTTTTTCCATTTCAAGGACCTCCATAACTCTCAGAATTACACACCCATAAAGGGCCATTTAGAACCCCCTAAAAGGAACCACGAGGGTCCCTGCCTGGACCCCACTTTGAGACCCACTTGAGTAGTAGAGTTTCCAGTTAGCCAACATGCACAATATCAGCAGTCATAGTCATAGTCTTTTGATTAAAATTCCATTTAGTTTTAGTCATATTTAGTCATCTGAAATGTTTTAGTATTTGTCTAGTTTTAGTTGACTAAATATCATGAGAATTTAGTGGACTACATCTACAATTGATTTAGTCGACTAAAATGTATTTTGGCAGGCCTTGATGGCGTCGTAATGACTGATTTTACACTTGGTTGCATGCTGAAAATAGCCGATCTACAAGCTTGTGAGCTTGTAGATCTGCTATTTTCAACACTTGCAGATCTGATATTTTCAACACTTGAGTGCAACCAAGCATAAAATGACTTGTCTTTTAGTTCTACTGAATCTCTTCTCCACTAGTCCCTCACAAACATTTTAGTTTACTTAGTTTTTATTTGTTTTTTTGTCAGTGAAAAAAGGTAGTCAACGTACATTTTTCGTTTTAGTCGACGAAATCAACACTGCACCAGGCTTTCCACCTCGGAGGAAAGCCTGGTATTCATTCTAAACTGAGCCGTGTGATCCGGTTTAGAAAGAAAGAAAGAAAAATAACTACCATGTTCCCGGTGGTTGGTTCGGTTGGCGTCGCATTGTTTTTTGTTCCCCACATAATACGAATCAAATTAGGTTAGTCTCGCTATAGTCACACTACGAGTTAGAATAAAAGATGAACATACCAAACGATTATTCTACCAAAAGAAAGAAAACGACTATACCAAAAATGACGTAAAGTTATTTCCATCCAGACTGGATCAGAAACACGAAAATGGTATTGATCCCAGGCTATCCGCACCCTGACTCGGTTTGTCCAGAATGGAACAGAGCCTTCATTAGTATCATTGGTAACACCTATGAAGGGCTGTGAGCCTACAGTATATTGCTTTCAGTCGAACCATCCATATCGGTATAGTTGCAATTCCCAGGTTTCCTTTGCGGACAATTTCCCCTAATCATCTTCCCAAAGAGCTTGTGGATCCATAGACTTTGCTATGTGTGGTATATAACACAGTCATCCATCCAATAAGTGTAATAAATAAACCTGTTCCTTTGGGAAGCGCTTTGTCCCCAAGGAAATTAATTGATTGATTTAGTCGCCTTTAGTAGTCATTGGGGTATTTGCCGCTGGACATTTGCAAATATATATATACGTGAACCGTGTTGTCTGCATTTACCCATCCAGTGGGGAGATAACCACTTGAACCCCAGCGTCCATATTCTGGGGGGGAACATTAGCCAAAATAGCAGATCTACAAGCTTAAAATGCATCGCAATGCGTTGGCATTAAAGTGCCTCAAGTCCAGTTCTCTAAAACTATAGGTTTAACCCTTTAAGACCGGGAATGCATCTGTGTCATTTTTGATTTTAGCTTTAACCATTATTTTACACTTTGGCTATTAAAAAATAACAGATATACAAGCTCACAGTGGGGATTTTGTTTTATTTTGTTTTGCAAATCTTTGATTATATATATTCTTTTCAAGTGAACATTTTTAACTCAAATCTTTGCTTCTGCTTCTTAAGATGTTCGCTTTAAATATATATAATTTATATATATCCAAAGTTTAGTCGGTGCCGTGCTATGAGTTTGTATATCTGCTATTTTTGAATAGCCAAAGAAATTTTAAAATGACACAGATGCGTTCCCGGATTGGGTTAACCCATTAAAACCGAGAAAGCATCTGTGTCATTTTAGATTTGAGCTACAGCATATTAGGCTATAAAACTCCATAGAACAGTGGTTCTCAAAAATAGCAGATATACAAGCTCACAGCGTGTTACTTTGCGCCACACTGCGAGCTTGTACATCTGCTATTTTTGAAAATATTTGAAAAATCTTGAAAGTGTTTTTAAAAACATTTTAATATAGTTTTACACAAATCATCTCTTCTGGGTTGTCCCTCGCACGAAACATTTTCAGATGGGTTTCAGATATATATATCAATTTGGGGGTCCTTGCTTGGCACGAAAAAGCTTGAGAACTCCTGATTTAGAAGGCATATTTTGTAGAATTGGCCTCAGGTCTTTAACGGGTTAAATAACATAAAATGTAACTAATAATAAAAAGGAATGGTTTCCACCCGACACAGTGGCGGAATCCAATGCGTTGACTGTTCTTCTCTCCGGGCCACAAACTTCACTGGAAGAGGGGGGGGGTTGAGTGCCTTGACCAAGGGCACTAAGGCCAGGGAGGAGGAGGAGGAGGATCGTTACCTATAGTAATGTGATATAGTGCCACTGTCACCCGGAACCGCCGACGGGCAGCTGCCCAAGACCGTCTGACCCTGACCCCTATCCCTGGCCTATTGACCTCCAACCTTTTGACCCTGGCACAGACCTGATGTCAGCACACCGTCCTGCAGTCTGTCCCTCACACACACACAAACACACACACACACACACACACACACACACACACACACACACACACACACACACACACACACACACACACACACACACACAGTAAAGGGCACACACACACACACACACTCAGAAGCACCTGTTCCTGTAAGCAAGCATGCTTACAGGAACAATCAGTGTTGATTTTAGCAGCGCATTTTGATTTAGTTTTAGTCATAGTCTTTTCAATAAAATTCCATTTAGTTTTAGTCATATTTTAGTCATCTGAAATGTTTTAGTGTTAGTCTAGTTTTAGTCGACTAAATATCATAAGATTATAGTCGACTAAATCTACAGTTCATTTAGTCGACTAAAATGTGTTTTGGCGGTGCCTTGATGGCGTCGTAATGGCTGATT
>NC_139951.1:41465002-41470002 GCF_963454915.1 Gymnoscopelus microlampas
TCACAAGTATAGTAATAGAAATGTGTGTGCGTGCGTGTGCAGTGTCTCACACTGACCTGCAGGGCGCTGTTGAGGAAGCAGCTGTTCTGTCCCGGCTCGTTGCTCAGTCCTTTGCTGGGAGCGATGGAGGTCATGGTGCGCGGCGGGGCGCTCGCCAGCCCCTGAACCCCGCCCCCGGCGGCTGCCGCCGCCGGCCCCGCCGCGCCGCAGCCCGACGCAAAGTAGTTCCTCTTCCACGACATCGCCCCCCCCCGCGGTGACCGCGGAGCGCGCCGCGGCGTCCCGGGGGGGATGTACGGGGACAAAGACCAAACGCCGGCCTCTTTAAGTCACTCCCATGGGAGAGGGGGAGAGGGAGAATGGGGGAGACGCGGGGGGAGAGGAGGAGGAGGAGTAGGCAGGAGGCGGTTTAGGTCGTTGGAGGTCTGCGCTGTGGGAGGGACAGAGGAACCCCATGCAACCAAAACCGCTCCCTCTCTGCACTCCTATTGGTCCACTCCCTTCAGCCGGTGAGCTGAGGGGGAACGCTCGTTTTTTGGGGTTTTGAACAGTCGTTCGTTTTAGTACTTTTTTTTTTGACTCGTCGCCGCTTGGTCTTAAGCGTCCTCCCCTCCTCCTCCTCGCCCTGCTCGGGTATAGCTCCTCGCGCTCCTGCTCCTCTCCTCTCTTCTCTTCTGTTCCCTGAGTCCTCTTCTCTTCTCCTCTCTTCTCCTCTCTGCCTGCACAACACAAAGACCGCGGGGAGGTCAGGGGTCAGGACTCTCTCACAACATCAACATCAAACCTTCTAACAGCTTCTACAACGGTGGGACTCACTCACTTGCTTCTACTAAAGCCCTGGACCGCTTGTCCTACCACGAGTAACACACATACCCAATATACTACAAGCTGTCTGTCTGTCTGTCTGTCTGTCTGTCTGTCTGTCTGTCTGTCTGTCTGTCTGTCTGTCTGTTATGTATGAAGCACAAACACCTGCAACTGATTTGATTACAACACCAACAGGACTGCAACGCCACTTAAAAAGACAATAAGGGAGCATAAGGCAGTATAGGGAGTCAGTAATAAGGGAGCATAAGGCAGTATAGGGAGTCAGTAATAAGGGAGTATAAGGCAGTATAGGGAGTCAGTATTAAGAGAGCATAAGGCAGCAGGGAGTCAGTAATAATGGAGCATAAGGCAGCATAGGGAGTCAGTAATAAGGCTGCATAATGCAGTAGGGAGTCAGTAATAAGGCAGCAGGGAGTCAGTAATAAGGCAGCATAAGGCAGTAGGGAGTCAGTAATAGGGAGCATAAGGCAGTAGGGAGTCAGTAATAAGGCTGCATAATGCAGTAGGGAGTCAGTAATAAGGCAGTAGGGAGTCAGTAATAAGGCAGCATAAGGCAGTAGGGAGTCAGTAATAAGGAGCATAAGGCAGCATAAGGCAGTAGGGAGTCAGTAATAAGGAGCATAAGGCAGTATGGAGTCAGTAATAAGTGATCAGGGGGATATAAACGTATCAAAGACACAGCTTACTTATATATAACATTTTACATTTTTAAAATAATAAAAATAATCTGAATTGTATTGAAAGGTCTTTAAATCTTCATAATTGTTCTTAATATTTTTGCAGTTTTTCTGTGGTATTTATTTGTGCCTATCATGACCATGCCCAACATATAGACGCCAGTCTATATGTCTATAAAAAGCTATGCCAGGGAGAGATGTTTAAGCTGTTGTTGTTGTTGTTGTTGTTGTTGTTGTTGTTGTTGTTGTTGTTTACAGGGTTTAGGGTTTTAAACCATCAGCTGGGGTAACATTACATCACAGTTGTCCTACAGGAGGCGCTGTCATGTTGTTTCATAATCAAAGTACTTAAAGGGGCTTTATTTATGTGGGCTTATGATGGAGTCAAGTATCACTGGACACACGCAGTCAGTCAGTGTGTGTGTGTGTGTGTGTGTGTGTGTGTGTGTGTGTGTGTGTGTGTGTGTGTGTGTGTGTGTGTGTGTGTGTGTGTGTGTGTGTGTGTGTGTGTGTGTGTGTGTGTGTGTGTGTGTGTTATTGTTTGTCTAAACAAGTTGCATAACACCACGGTAGCTTGTGGAGCCGCAGTCCCCCACCCTCCCCTACTACTCACCAACTCTCCCCTCTGCTCCCCCCTGCACACACACACACACACACGCGCGCGTTTGTATTACCATACTTGTGAGGACATCAACAATTTAGGACTGATTTTATAAATACAATTTTTTTATTTGCTATTTTATTAGCAATTTTTAACCCCATGAAGCCGATCTACAAGCTCACATTAGATCAGCTATTTTCTGTGCAAGACACAGGTGTGCAACTATTATAAATTAAGCATAATTACAACCCCTAACTCCAAACCTAACCCCATATGACAAATCCTAATCCTAACCCCAACATGATTGTTGTACGCCTGACAAAAAACAACAACTAATTAATCATAAAACAACCATTTCTCTTGTGAGGACCCCAACGCGCACGCACGCACGCACGCACGCACGCACGCACGCACGCACGCACGCACGCACGCACGCACGCACGCACGCACGCACGCACGCACGCACGCACGCACGCACGAACGCACGCACACACACACGCACACACACACACACACACGCACACACACACACACACACGCAGTCACATACTGTACTCTATGTCTGTCTGTCTGTCTGCCTGTCTGTCTGTCTGTCTGTCTGTCTGTGTGTCTCTCTCTCTCTCTCTCTCTCTCTCTCTCTCTCTCTCTCTCTCTCTCTCTCTCTCTCTCTCTCTCTCTCTCTCTCTCTCTCTGGCGATGATCCAGGCTTCATGCCTGTTTCCTGCACTGCCACAGTCTCTCCTCCACTCTCTCTTTCCTCCATTCTTTCTCTCTCTCTCTTTCTCTCTCCCTCCCCCCATCTCTCTCTCTCTCTCTCTCTCTCTCTCTCTCTCTCTCTCGCTCTCTCTCTCTCTCCCTCCCATCCTTCTATATCTCTCCATCCTCCCCTTTGGCTGAGTGCCAGAGGGCATCTCTGTGGTTGAGGTGGGGGGGGGGGGGGGGGCTTAGTATCTGCAGAGCACAGGCGAGGAGGCAGCGTGGGCTGTCACCATGGCGATGGCGACGCGGTTGCGCTGAAGGCGGGGTGAGGCGGGGGGGCGGGTAGCTGCGAGTGGGGTGGCACGTTTGTGACAACGTCAGCCCTGAACCAGTGGTGGGTGGGGTGGCGGGGGGACGGGGGGGGGGGAGGAGGGGCTGGGGCGGTGTGGGTGTGTGTGGGCGGCTGTGGTAGCAAACACGTGTCGGGGGCAGTGGTGGAAGACTTACTCAGATCGTTATTACTTACTTAAGTAAAGGCAGCAATACCACAATATTGCCCCCTCCCATTGGGGGGGGGGGGGGGTTACGCAACTGCAAGACGGCAACCACTGCGATGTCGGCTCTTCCTCTCGTCAAAACGCCTGTCCTGTCCTGTGCTATCCTGTCCTGACTCCTGTCCTGTCCTGTCCTACCATACTGTACCCTGTCCTGACTCCTGTCCTGTCCTGTCCTGTCCTGTCCTGTCCTGTCCTGTCCTGTCCTGTCCTGTCCTGTCCTGACTCCTGTCCTGTCGACGTCTGTCACAACCACTGCAGTACTTGAGTCAAAGTATAGATACTCTTGGTCAAATATTACTCAACTACAAGTGAAAGTAGAGAAAAACAAAGAGGCCAACCAGGTGCTCAAACGAAAAAAAGTATACTGATGGTGCTTCTATAGTAGGCTGAAAGAACGAGCCCAATCGATGGTCTTGAAGGGCGGAGCCAAACCCAGGCGCTGGATTCCAGCGCCTGGGTTTGGAGCACTCTGATTGGTTAGGAGATAACAAGGTCCTAAGACCAGCGTTCCTGCAGGGTTCTCCCAGGCTTTTTTTCTTTTGAAACAAAAAAAAGGCATGGGTTTCCGAGGCTACTATAGTAGTGACGTGTCGGTCATGATCGATTCGTTCAAAAGAACTAGTTCTTTGCCGAGAACGTGAACGAGCACGTTCACTTTCTGAAACTGTTACGTTCACACTATCGTTCACACCCCGATCCCCTCCCCCCGTACACAGGATGGGAGGTCGGGCTGTACGCGCGGTGGTGTACCCGCGACGGTATTTTTCACTAGAAAGTAGCACTACTGAACGAGAACGTGAACAAATCATTGCCATGAACGTGAACGAAATCGTTCGTTCACTGAAATGAACTGTTTTTCCCACCACTATTCTATAGCAGTGGTTTTCAAACTTTTTCGTGCCAAGGACCCCCAAATAGACACTTATTAGACCGTGGACCCCCATTTGAAAAGATAAGCCAGGGACCCCCATAATAGAAGATTTTTTACGGCTCTAGCAGTGATTTCAACCATTTTAATTTCAAGGACCCCCAGTTTGACATGCATTAGGCTACGGACCCCCATTTAATGGCATGTATGTCTCTGGGACCCCAATTCATATTGTAAAATCAATGTTAATTTAACTCTGAGAGTGTACAAATGGAACCAAATGGACCTTAACGGGTCCATTTGGTTCCATTTGTACACTCTCAGAGTTACAGACCCATAAGGGTCCATTTGGTCCCTGTCCATCATTTAGCTGGGGACCCCCTGGAACCCCCTCAAGTACCCCTGGGGGTCCCCGGACCCCACTTTGAGAACCAATGTTCTATAGGATCAATGGGAAGTGAGGCTTGAATAAGAAAAAGAAGGCGGAGCACATGAAAAAGTGAAGAAAAAAGAAGAAAGAAAATAATTAAAAAGAACTTTCATGTATCAAAAGTGCAAACATGTTTCGACCAAGAACGGCCTTCATCAGTTCTCGCCCTGTGCTTGTGAGCTCGGCTGTTTTCAATATTTTAAATGATAATAAAAAAGGAACGGTTTTGGACATACAAGGTTTCCACCCGACAGCAACTATATGATGCATATGCTCTGAACATGTACTATAACTGGAACATGCAATTTGTAGTTGCAGTATTATCTTGAGTCTTTTTCTT
>NC_139951.1:41477502-41497502 GCF_963454915.1 Gymnoscopelus microlampas
GATGACGAGGAAAGAAGGGATGACAATGAGGGATGAGAGAGAGAGAGAGAGAGAGAGAGAGAAAGAGAGAGTTGACTTGCTGGTAAAGGTCAAAGGAGGCGGTAGAGCGTTCCTTTCTCCTCTCCCCCTCCCTCCCTTCTTTTCTGCGATGGTTATCTGCTATTAATTCAACCTTTCATTCCTTCACCTATAGAGTCTATAAACCCCACATCATCCCAGTGTGATGATGGAACACATGCCTGGACCGTACCAAACCACAATGGACTGTACCAACTATACAATCACAACCAATTCAATGCCGAGAGATTCGATATCACATGGAAAAACTACAATACCCACTATACCCACTATAAAACTACAATACCCACTGAACAACTGGCACAAGAAGACTACAGACAAAAGTACACACGAGATACACATTCGAGACTATACGCTCAGACAGCATACAGACGTGACAAAAATAGCCGATCTACAAGCTACACAACGCATCGCGATGCGATGCGTTGTGCAGCTTGTTGATCAGCTATTTTTGGCACACGGGGGGAGACTGTCGTACAACTTAGTATAATTCAGGGCTTAGACAGCAGACAAAAGCTCACGGCTTACAGTATGTAGGCCTGTGCACTGTCTGCTGCTATAGCTGGAGGCATGATGTTGGATATGGTGTCATCTCCATCCTCCATAGAATATGTGGAGTTGATTTTTTTTTTCCTGCTAGCACAGTAAAAAAAGAAAAGAAATGCATTGCACCATGTACTAAAATACACCAACAATATATCGAGACTCTACGAATGCAACAAGACAAGGGGTCCCGGTCTATAAACTGCATTCTAGTTGGTGCAGTGGTTTACAAGATTAGTCCCGGATAGACAGACAGACAGACAGACAGACAGACAGCAAGAGAGTACAATATGTGACTGCAAACTGTGTGTTTGTGTGTGTGTGTGTGTGTGTGTGTGTGTGTGTGTGTGTGTGTGTGTGTGTGTGTGTGGGTGTGCGTGTGCGTGTGCGTGTGCGTGTGCGTGTGCGTGCGTGTGCGTGTGTGTGTGTGCGTGCACGTGTGCGTGTGTGTTTTATGATTAAAAAACTTTTTTTTTAGTTAGGCGTACAACATTAATGTTGGGTTTAGGGATTTGAATTTCTGCCCATTACCCGTGAAATACGGATAAGGGAGTTGGCACTGTCCCTAAACAGTATTTTGCGGCTGCTATACCCGCTATTCATTATGCCGACTCCACTACTTGTGCCTGGAGGTGTGGCCGTGGGCGTGTTGTTGCATTATCCCCAAAATTGCTATTTTGACCACACACGTTTGGGACAGCGCATGGTGGAATCTAAAACCACTCGCTGTGCCACCCACTATCGTATGTCTATCAAATGTGGTTTTATTGAAAGGCAATCAAAGGCTAGAGCTTAGAAAGCAAACGTCGGGTGTTTGGTTTCCATGTTAAATCCCCCACTGTGCGGCTGCTGCGAGAGGAGCTGTGTTGCCAGAATTTGCGAGAGGAATAAGCAACCAGGTCTATGAAAACACGCCCAAAAGAAGCGACTATAATAGGCCACATGAGCACTTCAAACCTATATATACGTCGGCCATTAAACAATGTGCATATTTATATATGTTGGCTATTTGAAAATAGCCGAGGCCACAACCGTTCCACCATTATTTACAAGCAACTTATTTACAAGCAACTATTTACAAGCAGCTTATTTACAAGCAGCTTACAGCACTGTACGTTTCTGCAAAACGTACTGTGATAAGTCTGATAACGTTTTCTCTGGCGACCAGGCTGCACAGTCAGACAGACACACAGACAGACACACAGACAGACAGACAGTCAGACAGACAGACAGACAGACACACAGACAGACGAGACGAACACAGAGAAATAAACTCTTCTAGGCGGGAGGCTCGCCTCCTGGGAGCAAAAGAGAGGAGTAAAAATAGTTCATTTTATATTTACGTACATAAATAAATAAATAGTGACATGGTGACAAAAGTGTCTACAGACGATTCGGCCCTCAGACTTTCATCAGCAACACAGATGGTCTGACAGACACTTTTTTTTTCTACTTCTATTTTTGCATCCGAATGGCCTTGATGTATATAAATAAATATATATATTATTTTTTTTGTCAGTGCGCAGGCTTTTTCTGTTTACACTGGACTGTGATGTTGGCATCTCGCACCTGCAAGCCCCCTCCCTGGAAAACACTGAGTCAAGAAGAGCACTTAACGTTTATAGATCAGTGGGTTCTCAACCTGTGGTCTGGGGACCAGACACGGTCGGGTTAAGGGGGCAGTGATGGACAAAGTCCTCAACCTCTGTACTTGAGTCAAAAGTATGTATCGTAACTGTCGGGCAGAAACCGCCTATCTCCATATTTCTTGTGTTTTTTCGTAAATTAACATGCACCCTTATTGATCAGCTTGTAGATCTGCTACTAAGTATCAGTTTTGGGCATAATGAGGTTTCCACCCAACAGAGACGATATAGTCCTGAGTCCTGATCAGTTATATTCTAATAGTTCTAACTATTACTCAACCACAAGTGAAAGTTTTCTCAGTCAAATTTGTACTCGAGTTAATAATATTTAAAAGTACATGCTTTTAAAATGACATACTGTACGTATTCTAAAGTACAAATGACAAAGTGCTCTTCTTTCAAATATCAATGCATTGCATTATGTGCTTTGTGAGCTTGTAGATCAGACATTTTCAGTGTATTTGAAATAGGGCTTATGTTATACTTTTTTTCCCCTTCCTAGAACTGAACTGTAGTCAAGTACAATATTTGTCTTTGGAATGTAGTGCAGTGAAAGTCCATAAGTATCCAAAGAATACAAATACTAAAGTAAAGTACAGCACAGCGACTCCACATATTTACTCAAGTACAATCCTCAAGTAAATCTATACTTCACTGTCCACCACAGGTTAGTTAAGGGGGAACCGTCACAGAGAGGTTGGTGTGACGGATGAGATTGTGACCTGGATCTATCAGTGTCCTGTCTCTCAGGGCACGCTGTTGGCTAAACAAGTGCACAGTGAAATGCTTGGTTTTCATTTAACTCTATAGAGCATACAAATGCGACCAAATGGACCCGGGGCCATTACATTTGTACACTCTCAAGAGTTACAAATGGATGAATTGACTCCATTCGAGCATTTGGAATCCCAAAAATTCATCTCCCAAAAATAGGCTATAGCTTTTTGTTTTTTACTATCCGAATACAAATTACAAAACATGCATGTTTTTTTTGTTGTTGTTGTTGTTTTTTTATCATTTTAAACAACAAGATTACATTACATTACATTACATTACATTACATTACATTACATTACAGTCTTTTAGCAGACGCTTTTATCCAAAGCGACTTACAATAAGTGCATTCAACATACAGTAGGTAGGGAACGAAACTACTAATCACCAGAAGTCTTAAGTGCATTTTCTGCAAAAACAAGCAACCAAGAGTATACCTAGCGCTAAGGTAAAAGTGCAATATATCAGCTAACTACTTTCTTAAACAGATGAGACAAAATAGCAAAATCAAATGAGCAAGAGCTAAAACAAATAAGAGTTCTTACAACTAGTTAACAACAAGATAAACTCTTAAGAGTTGCAAGTGGATAAATTAACTCTTTTTTTGCATTAAATTAGTAAATATAAAAATACGTCTCCCAGAAGTAGCTCAGCTTTTTTATTATTATTGTTAGTTTTTTTAATTCTATTCAAATACAAATTACAATTGTTTTTATTGTTAAAAACAAGATATATTAGGGGCGGCAGTGGCTCCTTGCTAATTGGAAGGTTACCGGTTCAATTCCCGCCGGTTCCCCCTTGGTTAAAGTTGTGAAGTATCCTTGAGCAAGACGCTTAACCCCTAACTAACTGCCCCCGATGAGCAATGTGTGTGTAAATGTGTGAATGTGTCAATGTAACACATTGTAAAGCTCTTTGGATGAAGGTGCTAATGCACCGTTTACCAGTGGTGGAAAAGTACTGACATGTTTTACTTAAGTAAAAGTATCAATACTGCAACGTAGAAAAACTCTGTTACAAGTGAAAGTCCGGAATTCTAATTTTACTTGAGTAAAAGTACAAAAGTATTGGTATCAAAATGTACTTAAAGTACCAAAAGTAAAAGTACTAAAATGCTTGAGAATAGCAGATCTACAAGCTCACAACGCGTCGCAATGCGACGCGTTGTGAGATTGTAGATCAGCTATTTTCAAATAGCCTAGGTATAAAATAGGGCTAAAGTGGTCAATATATGCTTTATAATATATATACTGTATATCTGCAAAGTAACTAGTAACTAAAGTTTTCAAATAATTGTAGTGGAGTAAAAGTACAATATTTGCCTCTGAGATGTAGTGGAGTAGAAGTAAAAGTACTGAAAAATGGAAATAGTCCAGTAGAGTAAAAAATACCTCAAAATTGTACTTAAGTACAGTACTTGAGTAAATGTACAGCACTAAGCTACTTTACACCACTGTCGATGAGCAATGTGTGTGTGAATGTGTGAATGTGTGAATGTAACGCACATTATAAAGCTCTTTGGAAGAAGGTGCTAATGCACCATTTACCATTTAACTAAAAACAACGTACGGCCATTCAACCAGCAGCTAAAAGGGTTTATTTTAGAAGGTTACTGGAAAAAAAGAAGAAGAAAAAAGAAATATTAACCCTTTAAGACCTGAGGCTGATTCTACAAATGTCTTCTAATCCTAAAAGTTTTTTTGAAATATAATATATAATATAATAATAATATTGCTATAATATCAGTGGTTCGCAAACTTTTTCATGTCAAGGACCACCCAAAATGATATGTATTTGGCCGCGGACCCCCATCTCAAAATATTTAGTTCCAGGGACCCCCTCAGAAGCAAATATTTGAGATACAAATGTTGGCTTTACAAAAAAATATACATATTCAAAGATTTGCACAAATTTTCACGATTAAAAAAAAATTGTATATCTGCTATTTCTTTGAATAGCCCAAAGAAATCTTAAAAAAGACACGGATGCGTTCCCGGTCTTAATGGATTAAATAATACGCAGTGTTCTTCCCCAGCACACAAAATGCTGCCGAGCGTTAAACATCGGTACAACCTGTCCTACTAAAGCCCGTAGGAGGGGATTAAATAATGGAAGAGGCTCCCAAGAAAATGCAGGAGTCTGATCGTTGACCTAGACTCCAGTTCTTCCAGGCTCCGGCCCCGCTGGGATCCCCGGGGCTCTGCTGGTTAATCCCAGCAGGGAATTAATTGGACTGTAACCCATGCTAACGGCCGGCCAGGTCGATTCCCAAAATGTGGGGCAGGGACCACTGGGGGGCGGGGGTGGGGGGGGGCGTGAGGATGTTGCAAGTGCAGGCCCCCGCCAAATAATTGGCGAAACGCTATGATTTTTAAAGGTAATGTAATATCATCAAAATCTTGAAAAAATTATTTTCATCACAATACCGATAAACGGGAAACTTAAAGTATAGTACGTAAAAGTTCCGTTGATCCCAAGCCGATCGATTGATTTATCATTTGAAATAAACATTGCTCTGGCCCGGACGGCTGACGTAGCGGTCCGGGCACCAGGAGGTTCGAATACCGATCACAACGACCTCCTTTGCTGCGTGTCACTCCCCATCTCTCTCTCTCCCCGTTTCCTGTCAGTCTACTGTATCAATAAAGGCATAATAAGCCAAAAAACCTGGAACGCATCTGTGTCACTTTAGATTTCTTTGGCTATTCAAAAATAGCAGATATAGAGATGTATTTTTGAAAAATCTTCTCAAAAAACTGTTTTTTTGAGAATCGCCTCAGGTCTTAATGGGTTAAAAAAATAAAAAATAAACATGCTCTGAAAATGCACACAGCACACCCACCCACCCATCTGGCCACTTAACACGGCAGCCGAATGCTTTTGAGATTTTCAGTGGGCCCACGCAGGAACTATAGCAGGCTTCTTACACCTGAGATGAATGCAATTGCCGTTAAAGTTAAAACTGCAATCCGGGATTCAAAACCCGGAGGTCAAAGTTGTACTTGTACTTGGCCTGGGATATATTGTGGGCTTATGACCTTCTGGCAGTACTACTTGTCAACCAGTAGGTGTGGATACCCGACACCAGGGTCTAAAGCAGAGGTCTTCAACAGGGGGTCCGCGACCCCTAGGGGGTCCGCGGAGGTACTGCAGGGGGTCCGTGAAATTGTTTGATTAAAAAAAAAATTTTTTTTTTTTTTTCAAAAATGTAAATATGTCTCTAAACATAACATGACATATTTTAATAGCTTAGTATTGAATGCACAATAACATGGTATGTTTATACATATTTTGTAGAGAAAGAAAAGGTCCTTTTGCAGGCTCCAGGCAACCATTTGTTCATGTTTATACATATAAAACACAATTTTATACATAAATATATATGATATATGTGGTAGCCTACCCCCTACCCTACGAGGTAGGGGGTCCCTGCTCCATGACCCCATCAGTTTGGGGGTCCCTGGCCTGAAAAGGTTAAAGACCCCTGGTCTAAAGCATTGGTTCTCAAAGTGGGGTTTCCAGGGGGTCCCCAGCAAAAGTAGTTAATATAGCGTCACAATAATTTTAACCACTTTATCCATTTATACTTTGGCTATTCAAAGATATCAGATCTACAAGCTCGCAGCGCGTCACTTTGTGCAATCAATTTGGGCGTCCTTGAGATGTCTCAATGGAAGAGGGAGACCACCTCCAACCACTGCAGATGTAGGCCTACTGTATATATTGTTTTAACATAGTATATATTTTTTTATTCACTTAAAAAATAAGTTCAGTTTGTAGTTTTAACATCTGGGATGGGTGTAATTAACTAACTTGTTTGGATAACCATACAGATAACAGTTAGGGGACGGAAAACACGACTAGCTTTGGACCACGGTAACATGGAAGTCAATGACTGATAATACCCATGTGTTTGGAAGTGGAGAAAGTCATTAAAATAACGGCTTTCTGAGCTGAAATGGGTTTATTATTCCACATTCCAAGACACACACACACACACACACACACACACACACACACACACACACACAGTAGCATTCACATAAAATATGACATACTTTATACGGTGCAGTAATAGGCTGATATATCACAGAATCCATAGACACCTGCACACAACACCGCAACTCACTGTAACCGACGACAACTCTGACCTCTGCCGTTGTCACGTTTCAATTAATGTTTGTCAGGGTGGCCGCGTGTCCGTGTGCGTGTGTGTGTGTGTGTGTGTGTGTGTGTGTGTGTGTGTGTGTGTGTGTGTGTGTGTGTGTGTGTGTGTGTGTGTGTGTGTGTGTGTGCGCGTGCGTGTGCATGTGTGTGTGTTAAGGCAGTGGTTCTCAAAGTGGAGTCCGGAGCGGGGACCCCCAGGGGGTCCTTGGCTGGGTTCCACAGGTCCCCAGCAAAATCCGTTAATATAGCATCACAATAGTTGTAACAACTTTATCCATATAGCCATGGGCGCTGTGGGCTTGTAGGACCTACATCTGCTATTTATGATTCTTTTTTACACAAATCTTCTCTTGGGGGTCCCTGGCACAATATATTTTCAGATGGGGGTCTGCGGTCAAGTAGCTATATATCAATTTGGGGGTCCTTGACATGAAAATCTTCGAGAACCATGTGCTAAAGAGAAAGAGCAGGGGTCATCAATATGTCCGTACACCGACAAATGTGTCCGTGGCAAGACCTGGCCTCGTCCGTGGCACATTTTAGATTTAGTTTTAAATAACATCGTGTTTTGATCATAAGGCCTATACTGAACGTCAGTCTCCAGGTTTTCTTCAGAATATGTATGACATTGATTTACTATGACACTATGTATATGGCACATTAGGAGTCCACCGGTACAGTGGTTCTGAAATGTTTTTATTTTCAAGGACCCCCATAATTCTGAGAGTGTTTCTGGTAATATTATTGTCCGTTCATTTGTATGTCCATGGCACAAATTACATTTTGCCAAAAAATGTCCACCACAAGCCACCCCTGAGAAAGAGCGAGGGAGGGGTGTCTCAGGGCGGGGGGCTCTTCTGGCCCGGTATAGCGGCCCGGGCCGTAAGGTATAGGACCAGAAAGCCATCTATCATTATGAATCGAAACCGCAGCGTCTAAATCAATAGCAGGGCCTCCGGGAGCGATGAAACCCGAGCGTCAATCGGCCACAGTAGGACTGCTGCTGCGGTCACTTGGCCCGCTATCAACAAGTCCACACGCACGCGCACCCACACACACACACACACACACACACACACACACACACACACACACTCAAACACACGACGCACGCACCCACGCATGCGCGCACGCATGCACACACGCACACACACACACACACACACACACACACACACACACACACACACACACACACACACACACACACACACACACACACACCTTACTTATTTTGCCCATGCACTCAGAGTTACAAATGAATATAATAACTGAGGATTTACTGTGCAAAAGGCACACAGTCTCTATAGGCTGATAGCTATGGGCTATATGATGTTAAATGAATATGAAATCAAATTCAATATTGAGATATTGCAGCACACATAGGCTATGTATGAAAAGTAGTATTGAATCCCTCAACAGCATGAGAAAAAAACTAGATAGCCTACACTACAGTATAATCAAAACCATCTCCTCCGGTTCTGTATTTTCTAGTTTTTTGTCATTCTGTAGCCACATAAAGACGTTTGAAGACATAGTGAGCGATCCTAGTGCTACAGTACAGTCCACACGTGTAAGCTCTCTCAGTCTGTCTCCCACTAAACATCTGTAGAACAATCCAGCGACTCTCTCTCTCTCTCTCTGACTCTCTTTCTCTTTCTCTTTCTCTCTCTCTCTCTCTCTCTCTCTCTCTCTCTCTCTCTCTCTCTCTCTCTGCACGCAATGACCTGCGATGGAAGCGAGATGAACTTGCACGGAAGGATACATGCGTTATACGAGCAGACAGGGGCATCTGTGCCGAGAGAGAGAGAGAGATGGAGAGAGTGAGAGGGAGGGGGGAGACAGAGAGAGAGAGGGGGAGAGGGAGAGAGGGAGGAAGAGAGAGAGATGGAGGGATGGATAGGGAGAGAGAGAGGGAGATAGAGATGGAGAGAGGGAGAGAGGAAGGGAGGGTGGCAGCAGCAAAAAAACAATAAAACTGTCGAGATGGACTACAGAACAATGTGCAAAGAGAGAGAGAGAGAGAGAGAGAGAGAGAGAGAGAGAGAGAGCACCAGCCTCCAGTCCACGAACAGCCGCAACCGTGGACGAGGATGATGATGGGATGATGATGATGATGATTATGACATCTGTAATTGTCAAGAACACATCTGGGAGGAGAGAGAGATGAGGCTCTACAACAATCTAACATCTGGACAGAGACACGCAGCAGCAGCATGCCTTTTTAACCCCAGCATCATCCATCCATCCATCCATCCATCTATTCTGGTGGGAGGAGGAGGAGGAGGAGGAACGTTTAGCCCAAAAATAGCAGCAGCGGATCAACGCGGCCGGTTGTGAGTGAGAGCTTGTAGATCGGCTATTTTTTGGGGGGCAAATTTAAGGTGTCAAGAAGACAGTGGAGGTCTTGTCCACCCCAAGTACAACTCCGTTCCACTAAAGGAGGAACAGAGAGGCTTTATTAAGTGGTTAAATAAATAAAAAACGTTACCTCTCTATAGTTGTGCGTCCCTCAGGGACGCACAACTATAGAGAGGTAACGGTTTTTTTTTAGATAACGGTTTTTACGGTTTCAACGGTTTTAGATAACGTCTTTTTTTTAAAGATATTAACGGCTTTTTCCCCTCATGTGATGATGGCTGGCTGCTGTGTGTCATTAGATATATATATATTATAGTGCGTAGGTTTAGGAGGACTTACCCTGGTGGTTATGCTGCTGCCTGCCTCCTGTGTGTCTCCAATGTGCCTGGTCCGCTCCGGTCGCGTGTCCTACCGTGTGATTTAACGGGAGGGAGAGAGACACTGACAGAGACTAGAGGGAGAGAGAGAGAGGGCGAAGCCGTGCACAGCATCCACAGCAAACCAAACCAGCCTAGTCCAGCACGCTGCGGTCGCAGGAGCAGCAGCACGCCGCTCTCGCGATACTACTATCTCTGTATCTGTAGAAGAGGGCCATTTTCATATGCGTGCGTGTGCGCGTGCGTGCGTTCACGCGCGCGTGTGTGTGCAGCGAGAGAGAGAGAGAGAGAGAGAGAGAGAGAGAGAGAGAGAGAGTGTGTGTGTGTGTGTGTGTGTGTGACGTAGTGTTTTATGGAAAATTGTTCTGCCCAATGCCGCCCCCTCCTGGGCATAATAAAGTAAAAAGAGGGGAGGGCTGGATGGGGAGAGTAATGATGTCATTCAAGAGTCCATACACACACTTATGAGGTCTCCCCCCCTCCCTCTCTCTCTCTCTCTCTCTCTCTCTCTCTCTCTCTCTCTCTCTCTCTCTCTCTCTCTCTCTCTCGCTCTCTCCTGAGTCTCCTCACTCTTTGTCGATGGAGGTAACCTGCTGCATTCAACAAGGCCATTTAAGTGACCGTATGCATGTATGTATGTTATTTATGTATGAACTGTACTGTATGTATGTATGTATGCATGTATGCATGTATGTATGCATGCATGTATGTATGTATGTATGTGTGTCCCGGGCATAACTCCGGCATGGGCACGTGTATCCCTTTATGCCCCGGGGAAGTCCAGTCCCAAGTGGCATTGGACCAACGTTTTCAGAGAACTGAAAGAATGTCTGCATTTGTCCCCTCTGCGGAGGACAAGACAACTCTCCGTGTTGTGTGGGAGGGGTGTGGACACTGGCGGCTTCCCTGATTGGCCAATACCCGACCCATTGGCTTAACTGATTGGCCGGGTGTTTACGGCACAAGCGTGTGCGCCCCTGGCATTTCGGGGGGGGGACCGTAGAACCCGGGGAACATAGGGATGACCCCTCGGGGGGAAGCTGCTGTAGGCACCGGCTTCCCCACTTGCATCGTTCCCAACTTGTGTGGCGACCGAGTAGGTCGGCTCCAAAAGAGCGGCGGTCTAGTCACAATAATTTAAGACGTGGTGGTTATAAGGGTTCCTTTGAGGGGGGTTCTAAATGGACCCTTACAGGTCTGTCACTCTGAGAGTGTACACATGGTCGGAACCAAATGGACCCTTACAGGTCTGTAACTCTGAGAGTGTACAAATGGAACCAAATCGACATTAACAGAGAGAGGTCCTCTGTTACCTGTGTTTGCACCTTTAATTATTTATTGAATCGTGTTGCACAGCCTATTTGCACTTTATTCATTTGCACAGCGTCAGCTACATTTTGCACAGTCATGATTTTATTGTTGAAATGTTTGGTGTTGGTGAATCATGATGAGCAAGTGCAATTGTAAGAGTGATGTTTAGAGTGCAATAGTATGGGAAGTGTGATTGGTAGGTTTGATTGAATGCTTAACCACACACACCTGTTGTGTTTCCAGTATAATTGGGCCGGACCATAGTCAGGATGGCAGAGGGGGTGGTTGAGATGTGTTTTGGTAATTGCTGAATGATATTTAAGTTGTACTGAGAAGGAATCATTACTTGTGTAGTTCATTAAGATTGTTAATATAATGTGTGGATTTATGTATTCATTGTGTTTATTTATGTATTAAGGTATTTATTGTATGTCTGAGAACACACCCATTCGAATGGTGCAGTCTAGCTCAGGTATAAATGGTTGGTGCCAGGTATAATTAGAGGTCTGTCATGAGTGAACTGTGAGTGAAGAGCTGCACGTCATGGCTCTGTACTGTTTCCAGCCGCTAAGTCGGGCATTCTCACATGGACCCCTTGTCCATTTGTACACTCTCCTTGATATAAAAAATGTGTACAGTCAAAATAAAACACAAATAAAGAAATCGGGGAACATTAAGCAAAGATGGATGAACATTTGGCAAACATGGGTGAACAGCAAAACACCAGAGTACATAAGGATACAAATGAGGACCTTGTGTAAAGGGGAACTTTATTGAATAAATACATCATTTGTCTTTCAAAATGCAGGGTTTTAAGAGTGCGGCGTGCCTATCAATTTATCTCTCAAAGCTAATGGCTCATAATCAGATCACAGAATGCAAACAAATTGCGGTAAGACTCATTCACAGTCGAGGATGGACGCACACATGAGACCATCAAAGTCATTCTATATTCCATGCAAATAGATACATATCAACATGTGTTCAGTGCCTTACAGTGTGTGTGTGTGTGTGTGTGTGTGTGTGTGTGTGTGTGTGTGTGTGTGTGTGTGTGTGTGTGTGTGTGTGTAATAATTTAGTCCCCTTGTTTTTTGGGGGCATTCATCACTGTACAATTGCACAAATACGTGAAATTTGTCCTCTTCAACACTTCAACTGGGCGGCAAACCTTCTGTTTACCTTCTGACGGCCTCTCTATATCCCACTCAGCCACGGCCGCCCATTGTGTCGCGTGTGTGTGTGTGTGTGTGTGTGTGTGTGTGTGTGCGGTGTGCAGGAGCTCATGCGTTCGCTCATGCACGTGTCTTTGTGTGTTTCAAGTCCACTCTCCTGCAAGTATGCATGTAGTGAGTGCTCTCGTGTGCGTGTGTTGTGTGTGTGTGTGTGTGTGTGTGTGTGTGTGTGTGTGTGTGTGTGTGTGTGTGTGTGTGTGTGTGTGTGTGTGTGTGGTCAGTGGTTCTCAAAGTGGGGTCCAGGGACCCACAGGGTTCCTTGAGGGGTTTCCAAATGGACCCTTACAGGTCTGTAACTCTGAGAGTGTAACGAATGGCCTCTCAGAGTGTTATTGGGGCTCATTGAAATTAAAACCTTTGAAAACCACTGGTGTAGGTGGTCGTGCATGTCTGTCTGTCTGTCTGTCTGTCTGTCTGTCTGTCTGTCTGTCTGTCCGTCCGTCTTCCGTTGTTCACAGGTCTTCCGTCTCTCCGTCAAACGGTATGTTGTCCAGATCCATGTGGAGGTGGGAGCCGTCCTCTCCGCTGCACACCCAGCCGATGGGCGTGCGGTTGAAGGAGGGGCGGGAGCGCAGGTCGGGCTGCATGGAGTTCATCGCGGCCATGCTGGGCTCCGGCTCCTCGGCGGCCATGTTCAGCTCCAGAACCTCGAAGGTCATGAGCTTGGAGGCCTTGCCGAAGCCGCCGAACGGGAGCGCCGTCCTGGTGGGGCGGAGGAGGGGGGAGTACACACAGTACAATTATAGTAGGGGTCAAGTTATATACATTTGAAACTCTTACAAATCAACAATTTTGCAGTGCGGGACACATTTCACAGTGTGTTTGGCTGAGGCGCAGCTAGTGGGGGAGTTGGATTTGAGTTTAGCTGAGGCTAGTGGGGGAGTTGGATTTGAAAAGGGGGGAGAAAGTGAATGGAATGGCCTACAGTAGCTGTTACATAATGACGAACTAAAGGCCTAATCCAAAGAAGCGCTCAAGTACTGTTGGGTTTTCAGTAGACTGAATCTGTCTCTCTCTCTCTTTTTCTTTCACTGCCCACTAAGAGCCTGGTTCTGCTTGAGGTTTTTTCCTTTTAAAGGGGAGCTTTTCTCCTCGCTACTGTCCCCGAATGCTTGCTCAGTGGAAAACATCAGGTCTCTACTCTGTGTAGTGTCTTATAGGATAACCTGTTCGCCGTCCGAAACGTTGTCCTTAAAAGTTTTGGCATCGTAAGCTAGGAGTTTGTGGTGACTCTTTCTTGTTTTGAATGCAATTGACAACCTGTAATTGCGCACAACAGATGTAGAAGTACAACAACAACCAAGATAGTGATGTTATTTAATGTTCATTGTAGTTGTTAAAGTGATGTTAAACTTTTTGGTGGAACCCTGGGTTATATAGCTACCATATAATGTCCATCATTTGTATCTATTGTCTCTGTGTATTGTGATCAAGGACATAGCTATTTCATTCTCTCGGCACGGCAAAACAGACTTCAGAAACACAAACAAATCAGTTTCTTCCAATACATAACAATACTAGTCCTGGTACGTAATTTTGGAAAGTGAAATGGCTGTATTAATGTTATATTACCCTTAACGGAAGTTCTATCGCAACAGAAATCAATAGGTCACCAATATTGCTGCAACACAACACCAGTAGGCGAAATAAGAAGCACTGTTTGTGGTCCAAGTATACATTTACTGTTCACATAATCAGCAGATGGCACTCTATTTTAATATGATTTCCTATACATTACCACCAAGTAGGCTGTGCACTAGCCCTACTGTGTAAACCGAAAATGTACAGTAGATTTCCTTTACAAATCTATGAATTTATGGATATTTGTGGTGCAGTGGTGGCCCAACATAAAACAAAATGTTTAACTCAGGACTACCAACAAAGTAGGTGGACATATAACCTTGTTTAATGCATTTTAGTTAAACTTCAACCAACCGCAACCATTTTTCATAAGTATACATGTAAACGCTAATGAAGATAATAATGTCAATTGTATGTTCAATTTAGGTTTTTTGATTGGAGGATGTAAATACTGCTTTTTAATGCTAATTCTAAGATTATGGGTGAGTTTTGTAAATGTCCGCAAAGTGGTACTTGTACTCAGTGTATGCTCATAATATTCCCTTAACTGAGCAGTTCTGTATAACCATGGAAACCATGCAGGTAGGATGCATGCCTTTACTGCCGATGATTAAACAGGGCCGGTTGTCATGGCAATATGGGTTATTTAGGGGTTAGGGTATAAGCTGTGGTGGCTGGAGACTTTGCTGGATATAAGTAGCCTAAGACAGTGGTTCTCAAACTTTTTCATGTCAAGGACCGCCAGTTTGATATGCATTACACCACATACTCCTATTTGATAACATTTTGATCTCTGGGATCCCCATCTACACTGTAGTATCATCAGTGTTCATTTAACTCAGAGAGTGTACAAATGGAACCAAATGGACCTAACGGGTCCATTTGGTTCCATTTGTACACTCCGACCAAAAAAGCCCCAAATTCCCTTATAGCTCACTTAAGAACGTTACAAATGTTCCATCATTTAACCACATTTAGTTTGACAGCTTTAGTTAATAGTTACTTTGCAAATGTATATTATTATTACAAGACCCTATTGTATATGTCTTCTATTCCAAAATAGCCTATCTACAAGCTCACAACCCATCATTGTAAGTACATTTTAATGCCAATACGTGTGTACTTTTAATCAAGTAAAAGTTCGAAAACACGCCTTTTACTTACAACAGAGTACATTTTTACGTTATGGTATTGCTACTTTTACTAAAGTAAAAAAAAAATATATGAGTGCTTCTTGCACTGACATTTTGCTTCTGTTACAAAGAACAACGAGCATTCTTTATGGGTAGCAATTAGAAGGGATCAGTTTCCAGGACAATGCCCCAAGATGCATTGCAACAAACAAGCCAGAGATGGTTGCGGTGGTTTAGAGGTTAAATTTAGGCTCAGGTTTTGTTTGGATAAGGACAGGGCAAGGGTCTGGTAGGGGGGGAGGTTAAGAATGACTCTCAGCCCTCCCAGAATAGCCGACCTACAAGCTCACAAATCACAATGTGTGGCGATGTAAAAATGGATGGTCTATTTTTACACTTTCAGCGTTCAATTACTGTAACACTCTGTATTAGTGCTCTGCGATAGGACTTCAAATCCATGTCATGATTATTTCAAACTTTTACCTTGATTCCAGTACATTTTTTAAGTGAAAATAGCAGATCTAGTAGGCTCACAACACGTTGCGATGTGACGCGTTGTGAGCTTGTAGATCGTCTATTTCTTTTGTACGCCACCATTGTACAACTAAGTTTAATACAGGTTTAAGTGGTTAATCAGATTAATCAATTTAGTCGATAATAAAAAATAAATAAATAAATAAACCTTGCTTCTCGATTATTCTATTAACCTGCGGTTATTAGTTTTTTGATTGATTTATCGGCAAATTTGGAAAAGAGTGAAGCTCTTATATAGAGGCAGGTCGGGGTGACAGTGAATGGGACCCTACCTGTTGAAGCTCTTGTATAGGGGCAGATCAGGGTGACAGTGAATGGGACCCTACCTGTTGAAGCTCTTGTATAGAGGCAGATCAGGGTGACAGTGAATGGGACCCTACCTGTTGAAGCTCTTGTATAGGGGCAGGTCAGGGTGACAGTGAATGGGACCCGGCATATTTGGCCTCATGGTGGCTGTCAGCACCTGGTCCCCCTTCATGGCCCGTTCCCATGGTGACACGTAGGTGCTCACGTAATTCTTCCTCCTTTCCTGCTTAAGTGCCTCCAGATCAACCTTTTCCTCCACAACTGTGTGTGTGGGGGGGGGGGGGGGAGGAGAGGAGAGGAGGGGATAATGTGAAGTGAAGTGTCAATTAAAGACCAAAAGACAGTTAATTTACCTTTAAGAAGAAAGATTGTGAACATCGTTATTTGAAGGTTTATACCTTCAGAGACAGATTTAAAGTTAGAGTTGATAGATAAACAGATACTGTAGATGATAGATAGATGATAGATGATAGATAGACAGACAGACAGACAGACAGACAGACAGACAGACAGACAGACTGTCACGGTCTGCTCCTCAGCCCTTGGACTTTGTCTGTGTTTATTAGTTTGGGACTTTTACTATGTATTCCTGTTCTGTTTTGGTCTTCTAGTTCTGTGTAGTTTGTTTGGCTTGGTGTTCTGTATCTTATTATGTATTGGCCTATCGTTCCAATTGTTCTCTGTCTGCTTAGTTATCCGCACCTGTCTTGTCTAACCAGTCCTGTAATTCCCAGTGTTTCCACTTAGTCCCCTGGCCTATCCTAGACTAGTGTTGATTGTCTGTTGAGTTCACCTGTGTCTAGTTAGTCCTTGTCTACATGTATGCCCTTGTGTGTTTAGTCCCTTGTCAGTTCGCCGTTGTTGTAAATCCAAGTTATTTAAATCCTTGAGTATTTTTGAAGTTCCTTGTTCCTAGTGTTCCTCGTGTGGGTTTTTGTTAAAGAGGTGGTGCCATGGTTTTGCACTTTTTCTGTTTTCCATGTGTCTATGAGGTTATTCACTGCTCGGCTTGTATCTGTCGTTATGCATTTGAGTCCTAAACCTCCTGTACCACACCTTGACGCAGACAGACAGACAGACAGACAGACAGACAGGCAGACAGATGAATAGATACCCTTTGGTGGTTTAGTCATCTCAGGTTTAGGGGGAGGGGTCGGTGGACACATGAGCAAATTCTGAAGGTTCTGCTGGAAGAAACAAGAGAAGAAGAACATGTGATCAGCGCGCACACACACATACACACACACACACACACACACACACACACACACACACACACACACACACACACACACACACACACACACACACACACACACACACCAGTGTTGGAATCATTTGACATTACTAGTTACTTTGCAGTTTTAGATTATTAATACAAAACATAGACTCTCAACTAATTAAGCCCTATTTTATTCTTAGGCTATTCAATAGCTAATCGACAAGATTGTAGAGCTCTCTCTCTCTCTCTCTCTCTCTCTCTCTCTCTCTCTCTCTCTCTCTCTCTCTCTCTCTCTCTTAAAATAGCCCCTTTAGGACGCGTCCTCACTTTGCAGAACCTTCCTGATCTGCCCTTGTGAGGACATTTTGGTCCTCACAAAGATAGAAATACACACACAGACACAAAAAACATGAAAGCATGCACGCACGCACGCGCACACACACACACACACACACACACACACACACACACACACACACACACACACACACACACACACACACACACACGCACGCACGCGCGTACCCACACAAGCTCGAATTCTCTCACCAAGGTTATTTGAGTTTTGCATTTTTCATTAGTTTTTATTTTTATCTTGTTTTGACTTGTTGTTGTCAATTGGAATTAGTAGTGATTAGTATGTAAAGTGGATTTGCAAGTTTAGTTTTTAGTTTTTGAAAAGGCTTCATTTTAATTAGTTTTAGAGTTAGTTTTAGGTTGTTGTTTTTTATAACAGAGTTTGTGTCAGGGGAGAGATTCAAACAGTTCCAAAAAATAGCAAATCTCTATTTTCACTACTTTTTGAAAATATAAGTTATATTGACAAAGACTAAAGCTAAGTACATTCTGACACAATACAGTTTCAGTTAGTTATAATGTTTTGTAAAGCCTCGTTTTTATTTTCATTTCAGTTAACTAAAATGTTTTTTTTCCAATTCTAGTTTCAGTATATTGTGTTAGTTTCAGTGAACTAGCATCCGTATTCTGGGGGAAACTTTTGCAGAAAATAGCATATAGAATGTAGAGCAAAAAGAGGAAAGACAGTATAGAGCCGGTGTTGATTTTGACTGCAAATTTGTATTTAGTCATAGTCTTTTGAATAAAATTCCATTTAGTTTTAGTCATATTTTAGTCATCTGAAAAGTTTTTGTCGACTAAATGTTATAAGATTATAGTCGACTAAATCTACAGCTGTTTAAGTCGACTAAAATGTATTTTGGCGGTGCCTTGATGGCGTCGTAATGGCTGCTTTTACACTTGGTTGCATGCTGAAAATAGCCGATCTACAAGCTCACCACGCGTCGCAGCGCGACGCGTTGTGATCTTGTAGATTGGCTATTTTCAGAGGTCAAAACCTGAGAGCAAACAAACATAAAATTACTTGTCAATTACAAGACTTAGTCTAGCCTTTATTTGTTGACGAAATTGTGAATAGATTTACTCTTAGTTTTTGTCATCGTACCTTAGTTTTTATTTATTTTTTATTTAGTTTTTGTCAGTGAAAAAAGGTAGTCGACGAATATTTTTTGTCATAGTTGTAGTCGACGAAATCAACACTGCATAGAACCCTGGATGACTCCAGTCAACCATATATATAGGTTTAAAGTGTATAATAATAACCCTGTGAGTTCTCACCACGTTCTGGGTGGTGACGATGAACCTCTCCACCCTCTGCTGCCTCATCCTGAACATCTTGGAGCCGCGGTTGTTGCACAGAGACAGCTCCTCCAGCATCACGTCCTTGGGGGTCTTGATCTTGGTGCCAAGGTCGAACTCAGAGGCCTCGGGGTCCTCCTCGTCGTCTGGGGGAGAGACGGGGGAGTGGTGTAAAGTAACTAAGTACATTTACTCAAGTACTGTACTTAAGTACAATTTTGAGCTACTTTTACTTTCCAATTGTCCATACTTTTACCATACCATTAAACCACTTCAGCCCTATTTTATACCTAGGCTATTTGAAAATAGCAGATCTACAAGCTCACAACGTGTCGCATTGCGACACGTTGTGAGCTTGTAGATCTCCTATTTTCAAAAATGTTAGTACTTTTACTTTTGGTACTTTAATTACATTTTGATACCAATACGTTTGTACTTTTACTCAAGTACATTTTTAATTCGGGACTTTTACTTGTAACAGAGTACTTCTACATTGCAGTATTGATACTTTTACTTAAGTAAAACATTTGAGTACTTTTTCCACCACTGGGTAGGGGGGAGGGGGGAGGGGGGAGGAGAGCAGAGTTAATATAGTTTCTCAACCTGTGGGCTGACGCCCCACTGGTGAGCCGTGAGGGTATTGCAAGTGGGCCCTCAACTTTGGCAAAACACAAGATTTTAATGATGAATGTTGAATGATGAATGAATGAATCAATATAACATTAATATTAAGAAATAACTTCCTCTTTGCAATTTAAAAAAAGTTATCATTGTGATACCGATGAATAGTTCCGATGAATAGTTCCACTGATCCAAGCCGGAACACAAATCTAAACATGCTTTGAAAATGCACGCGGCCCCACCCATCTGACCACTAAACACGGCAGCCGTTGATTGATTGAATACTTTATTAACAGTTTGCAAAAAAGCACAGAAAGTACAGTTCCATACAACAGGATGCTAAAAGGATTAAACCCAAGAAAGCACTATGGCTTGTTTCCATTGGGGTCCTCTGTATTCAATTAATCGAAACTTTCAATGGCAAACAAAAATATACAATACTATGCAAACAAACACAT